>NW_006203694.1:68228-71789 GCF_000334495.1 Tupaia belangeri chinensis
TATAGATATATACATATATATATATAAATAAATCAGATCAAGTTAAAAACCCTATCTTCTCCAGTTTTCCAGAAGGATTCAACATCCTGGTAGTCCCAAAATTGAGGTAGGTATTGCCCAAAACACAGGTCTTTCAGCACTTATTTTTGGACAGTCCCAGGTAAACCAGTTTGGCTTGTCACCTTAACTTTGCTCCAATCATTCATGTATAACAGAGCATGCCTACTGTTACCGTAAGAATATTATATATATATAGGGCCAGCCTTGACATGGTAGTTGAGGCAGCAGGATTCTACATGGCCAACTACCCAGTTCAAGTCTCAGACATGATAGCTTGAAAAATATGCCAGAAACATGTGTATGAGTGTCCCAAATCCCAAAAAGAAAAATGTAGGATAAGGTATTGTGGCATGACCATTCCCCATTGGGAATGCTTATTTGTTCCCTCTCTCTTTCTCTTTATCTCCATTGAGTGCATGTACCTTCTGTCAATTAAGAAAAAAAAAAAAAGATCAAACACACAGAAAATAATTAAAAAATTAAAAACAAATGACCGCAACAACACAAAACAAGCAAAAAAGATGGTGTTAGTTATGTGTTTTCAATGTGTTTTCATAAGGTCGGTGGAACAGCCAGGCTTCCTTAGGCCTCTCTTCTAAGGGCACACTGATCACATTCGTGAAGTCTCTGCCTACATCCTCTCCCAAGACATTGCTTCTTAACACTACTGCATTGGAGGTTAGGTCACAACATATGAATTTTGTGAGAAGAAAATTCTGATCATAGTACATAGATAAGGAAAGCCATCATGAAGAACAAAGGAGAATGGAATTGGTGCACCAATATCTAATAATGAATCATGAGTTCCCTTAAATGGTTAATTTATGAAAAACACTAGTTAAGTACCTAGCCTCAGAAATACTGAAGTAATAATAGCCATAACTTTATTTTTTTTTTTGGTAGAGATATTTTTGCTATAGGGCACATGTGAAAAATCACTCCCCCCCTTAAGGGATGGCTATGCCTCAGTCTCTTTCCTCTCAGGAGTTTGGGCATGCATGCACGTGCACCCAGCATGAGTTTTAAGCCACCGGGTCTGGGACTTGAACTGTGGTCAACTACATGGGAGTCCAGCGATGTAGCCATTATGTCATCTGCTAGTCCTAATAACCAGAACTTTTAAGGGAATCACTATATGCCTGGTACTATACTAAGTCCTTTATGTGATACTACCTCTTGGCATGGTCTCTTGATATATAATCAACTGATAGGAACTATAATTATCTCTATCATAGGAAGAAGAATTGAGGATAAAAAGCATCTATTAACTGTGAGCCAGGACCTCACAGCTACTTTGTGATAAATTCATGATTTAAATCTATATCTTTGTTTGTTTGTTTATGATGAAATCTATGTTTATAACCACCATGCCATCTTGCCCTTTGGGGTAAGGAAAGAGCAGAATATTCCAATCAGGCTTTAGGAAAAAAAAGTATAGAAAATGTATGGGGTGGATAGTTCATGTAAAAGTTAATTAACTTGCTTTTAAAAGATTGGAGCGAGGGTATAAAAGCTGCAGCAGGAAGTGGATAGTGAAGGGGATGTGAAAGAAAACTTTCCAGAGAAGAGAACTGATGGCAAAGACACTTCATCTTTGGGACATAGCCAGCCCCCATTTCCATGAAGAAATGCTGCAACCAAGGCTGTGGAAATCACTTGTAGGACAAAATTGGAAGTACAGTTAATCAGGACTTAATTGAACACTTCAATCTCTGAACAAGGAGATGGGAGGGAGTAATGGAGGCTGGGGAGGGAAAGCAAATAAAAACACATAAAGCCCCTCTGTTTAAGATAGTGAAATGTGTCTTCTCATCCATAATGCAGCACCATAATGTTCTTGTATGAATTGAAAATGCCAAGCAATCAAAGGCCATATGTCTTCAGCTTAGATCCACAGAGTGTCCATGTATTTTTAATCAAGGCTGCATCTCTGAAGTATGTTTATGCTTCCTTGGCATTAAAGATGCTCCTCTAGACTAGCTCTTTACCCACTCCAGGCTGTTGTTACCTTTGACCATGCCAGAAGAAAAGCAGTTGGCAGATCCCCCACAATGCATTACTGTAAAGCTAATGCAAACTGTATTTGAAGGATAGCAAGCGTTGAGCAATCCATTAAGGCTGAAGATATGTTTTATGAGTCACTGAAATCTTTGCTCTCTAGAAGATATCTCTGCTTCTATTCTCTCTCCGCACCCTAAAATTTATTCCCCACACAGCATCCAGAGTGATCTGTTAAAAATGTAAATCCAATTTTTTCATTCTCCCACTCAAAACCCTCTGCAAGGGTTGAACACATTTTGAATAAAAACCAGACTCTTTGATATGGTCTATACAGCACTGCATGATTTATTTCTCCATGCTTATTTCATAAAACTCCTCACTTCCCTACATTTACGATGCTCCAGTCCCATTGCTTTCTTTCTGCTACTAACCACTTATCATTTACTCTTGCATGCATTCACTCAAAATTGTTGAACGCTGTACGGGTACTGGACATTCTCCTAGGTGTTTGGAAAACATCGGTGGAGAAAAAAAGCAGATAAAGCTTTTCATCCTCTAGGATCTTATATCTCAGAATTAGGGGAGATGAATAGCAAACAATAAAGAAGATGAAAATGTGAAGTGTACAGCATGTTTGAAAATGGCAATTCCTTTACAAAACAGAAAGAAAGAAAGTTGAGGAAGCATAAATGGAGGTCACTTAGGGTTAATTGGCAAGGAAAGTTACAGTGTAAAATTAAATAGGACAGAAAGGGGAAAAGTCTCACTTTAAGGCGTTTTGCTCTGTGTTCTCTTTCCTAGAACATCTTTCACCCAGATAGTTCATGAGTGTCCCAGAACTCAGGTCTCAGCTCAATCATGTCAATTTCTCTGATGTCCCAATGTAAAGTAATCACACTGTACCTTATCACCGTGTGTGCCAGTATCTAAAACTATCTGAGATTGTATATTTAATTCCTTCATCAGCTTGATTCTTGCTTTCAATACTTATGGACTGTAGGCTTCATGAGAACAATATTTTATCACTTCATTTACTACATCTAAATGAATGCTTAGCACATAGTAGATACTCAATAACTGTATGTTTGAATTCAGGCATAAAAGAGTGATTGAATATAGCTCATTAATTAGACTACTGGGATGAGAGTTATGTAACATTTGGCATTGAGAAATCATTAACAGACATTATCTTTTCCTTAGATAGTATCATGGCATTTGTTCTAAGCAACACAGTCCAGGAAATACTGAAAAGAGTGTGAAAGTACCATCAAGAGAATAATTAAAATGACTGAATCTTACATAGAGCCCACTTCCTTTGTATGCCTCAGATCTGGCCATGTCTCTCCATTTTCACCATCACTATGCTGATCCTGTACCATCATCACTTCCACTCTTGCTGTCATCCAAAACATTTTATGAAGTCTGGCAAGGGTAAATTTTTTTTTTTTTGGAGAGATTTTTTTTGCTATAGGGTGCGTGTGCTCGCCAGAGAGACAGAGA
>NW_006203694.1:71916-143108 GCF_000334495.1 Tupaia belangeri chinensis
GGTTTTTTTTTGCTATAGGGTGCGTGCGCTCGCCAGAGAGACAGAGAGAGACATAGTCACGCCACAATCCCTTCTCCTCCATTCTCCTCTCGGGATCTTGGGCACGCACGCACATGTGCCCAGCATGAGTTTTAAGCCACCGGGTCCGGGACGCAAACCACGGTTGACTATGTGGGAGTCCAGCGACATAGCCATTACACTAATTGCTGGTTCCCAAGGGTAAAATTTTTAAAATCAATTTTTATTATCTCATCCCTTGTTTAAATCCTCTGGTGACTCCTAATTGAGTATAGAATAGAGTCCAAAATATATTTTTTAAAAATTTTTCCAGAAGATGCATGTATTCACAGGAGAAAAGTAGAATGTGTAAGGGAGAGGGAGAAAAAGGAGGTAACCCCCATCCGCCATGAAGAATGGTAATGCTGCAATCTCTTCTCTTCCATTTGTCCCACCTTCTGAAATTTTGAGCATTCCCACTCTTGTACCTGGTTCATCTTTCACGTCATTAGGTCTGGAACTCCAACCATACAGTTGGCCATGTGGGATCAAAGCCCCCAACATTCAGGTCATAGGCTGGCCTTTGAGTCCAAAACCGTACGTGACTCCCAGAGACTTCAAAAGTTGGACATTGGCCACATCTCTAGATTCATCTTTCATTTTTTTCTCACCAGCTCCATGGTCTATGCAAGCTGAATTCCTCTTGGTTTCCTGAACACCCAAGTTACCATCTTCCTGTTTTTTCTGATTTTTCTGTTTGAAAAGTATCTTCTCTGCTCTCTGTGTCTGACTGAGTTATACTTGTCTTTTAAGTCACTACTTCAGATTTATTTCTTCTGGTAAAGACATTCTGATCCCTAAGTCTGAACTAAGTGACTCTTTTCTCAGGCTTATGCCCTCTTGCATTGGCCATCATTTTATTTCCCTGCACAGTGAATTACAATTGTTTGATTTCTTGCCTAGATCTCCCACTAAACTTAAGCAATAATAGGACAAAGATACTGTTTGCCCACCTTTCTTCTTATAAGTCAAGCATTTTGCACAGATTCTAGCTCAATGCATGTTTTGAATGAATATTTGATAGAAATGTTCAGTCTATTAAATACTCAGACTTTATTTCTAAGGAAAACTTTAGATATTATTTCTCAGGCCCCAAAACTCTCCTCGTGGATCTTGTTATTCTTTTCCAATGCTAGTGAAAACTGAGAGAAGATGTGATAGCAAGCTGGTTTCACGCAGCCTATTTCTCAACACTACTGTCGCTAAGTATGACTAGCCCTCCCCTGAGACCCTTGGCAATAACCATAGGGACAAAGGAAGTAATCTGCCAGGACAAAAAGTCTGACCCATTGATACCTGAGCCCTCTGTAAAGTAGGAAAGGCTGCTGTCTTCTTTACCACAGTGGACAGGACAATCAGGTCAGTAGTCTTGCCTGTATATAAAGTCAAACTGAGGTAGCTATAGAAATAAAGGATGCAAGAACTGAGTGGAGTCATTGAAATCACATCTTCCAAGAATCTCATTTAACTGATGAAAACAGCAAACATTCTGATGGTTGTTTAAATAACTTTCTGTTTCAGATTGAATTTTTTCTATCTTCCTCACGTTCTACAGTTCCTTTCATCAACTTAATTCAATGAAATGCAAACATATATTTTATAATTATTAATTAATTAATTCTGTTTTATTTAGCATCATAGGGTATATGTGCTCACCAGAGAGAGACACAGAGAGAGAGGGGAAGTAAGAAAGCAAGCTGCTGGGTCTAGAACTTGAACCACAGTTGGCCATGTGGGAGTCCAGCATCTTAACTACCACATCACCTGCTAGCCCCTAACAAATACATACCTTGATAATTGTATATTTTAACTATGTTTTGGACATTAAGAATATATCTCTACCTCCCCCCCCACACACACATCAGTTCTCACTCTGGAACACTAGCACCATAAAACCATATTATTTCATGGTTCATCCTCTATCATAATTGGATTCGTAAATCTGACTCTTATTAAATCCAATGACTAATTTACTTGTACCATAGCTTTGGTAAAAAATACATATTTTACTAAAAATATCAAGAAAAATGTAGAGGAAGGATATTACATCACACACCTTTAAGCAAACAACTTAGAATGCCCTGGTGTACAAAAATAACTTCTCTGAAGTCCCTTTGCCCTCATTTTGTCACTGAGGGCTTCCTTTTTCTTCCCTTAAGGCAAGAATAGGCCATTCTAACTGATTCAGAGCTCTTCTCTCCATTGTTTTTCTCTAAGCATTTCAAATTCGTCAACATTATCATTCTGGCTCTACTTTCACTAGTGCTTCTCCCAGTTGTTCAGCTAAAAAAAGGGCCCTAAATTAGCAGAACCTACCACTCTTATAAGACACATCTTGTGCATGTTTTATCTTTATACTTGACCAGTAAATTCCAAAGATTCATTACCCTAAGTGTCATGTGTCTGAATCATCACTTATAAGATACCCCAAAGACTGACTTCATGTAATTGTGAGAATCACATGGAATAAGTGTGAAAGGAATATGGACAGAACTCAAGGCAAAGTACCTGGTACTCAGTGCATACTGTTATTCTTTCTTCTCCCTCAATGGCTATACATAGTGATATGTTTGTCTCTTACTTTCTTGTTTCTTTAGTGTGCAGGGGGCCTCAGTCTCTTAGAGGTCATCAACCTCACTAACATTAAATCAAAACAGTACTGAAAAATAATACAAACTTAAAAAGCATGCCCTTGTCATTTTTTCCCATGATTGAAACATGACTATCTTGATAAAAGATCCAGAAAAATGTGTGCATGTGTGTGTGCATTTCTGTGTGTTTTCCACAAAAAAAAAAAGACAAGTACTGAAACTCCTCTGTATGTTCCAAATGGCCATTGTAGTGCTTGGTTCCTGCTCCTATTTGACACTGCGTGCTAATACTCCAACTACCAGTGCTGGACAGAAGTATTAAGTGTTTTTACTTTGATGCAAAACTTTGTCCTTATCTAATATGTCGTGGTTTGAAAGTCCCTAAGCAGAGAATAATCTAATTCATATTCTTAGCAGATCCTAGAACAATCATGTTCTTTGCAATAGCTCTCTGGGCATGGTGGGGCAGTGCCACTGACCAGAGCCACTCAGTGCTATCTAACTAGCAAAGCTTAGTGACCTCTTAAGCCTTCTGGTTACAGAAATCCCAGAGAGGCAGGTACTCCTAGGCTCTTACCCATGGAGCCAATGACAAGTCACTCATGTGAGTGAAAAATACATTCATTAGAATAGAGATGGAACAGCACGCTTTGAAGAAAACTGCGACTCCAGACCTTTGACCTTAATTTAGGACTACTAAATTACTCTTTTAATCCCTTATATTCTAATAATGTACAAGTAATATG
Source organism: Tupaia belangeri chinensis (assembly GCF_000334495.1). Lineage (NCBI taxonomy): Eukaryota > Metazoa > Chordata > Mammalia > Scandentia > Tupaiidae > Tupaia > Tupaia belangeri. The sequence goes on from NW_006203694.1 coordinate 75,311, forward strand.
TACTCCCTAAAGAGCTGTGGGAATTATAGATGAGTAATGACTGGCTAAATATTTATATCACAAATATTATATCAGTTAATCTACATAGCAATTTTATAAGATTGATATAATTATTCTTATTTTATAAAAGGCAAAAATCAAGGCTCAGAAAGATTAGAAAACTTGTTTAAGATTAGAAAATTAGTGCTGAAGTTATGTTTCAAAAGTAGATCTGTCTGGGGAGAAGGATTAAAACACAAGTCATAAATAAACTTGGTAAGTGCTTTGCACACATTTCTCTCTTCAGTCTTCACAGAAATTCAGTTTTATTTCTATTTCACAGATGAGTACAATAAGGTTCAGGCAAATTTGGTGCTTGTTCAGAAAGATCATACAAATGTTCTATGAAAAGAACACATTAAGTTCTATTGGTTTCTGGGGGCCATCAAGGTTATCGAGTTGGGTTTATTAAGATGCACTAAATCTTCCATAAGGTCTGAAAAAGTGGGAAGTTGAAGAATAGAAAATGTAAAAAAAAAAAATAGTTACCTTCGCATAAACACTAATTCTGCTTATATTTTAGATGACAAATCTACATTTTATGCTGAGTTATGTAAGAGAAAGCATTGCATTTGTGTTCAAAGGGCAAGCTTGAGGGAAAGCTCAGGACACTGCCTGCATTCTAAGTGGTCCAAGTGATGGAGGGAATGGGCCCGGTTCCAAATTGATTAGTTCTGCTACCTTCTCATTATTGTTCTGCCTGAAGTTTGGCACGCAAGCAAGGTCATTCCATGCATGGGTCTGCGTGACTTAACTGATTCTGCTGCAAACTTCCTCCCCTTCCACACCCCTACCCCCACCACAGCTTGCCACCTGCACTAGAGAAAATTAAAAACCAGCCCATACATTTTACATGAGTTCCCAAGACCAGTGAGAAATTAATATTATGTTGTCTTTTGATAAAGATACAGCTGTTTTTTAAAGATGTTCATCCAATTCAGTAATAGGAAACCTTGTTTAAATTCCTCCATGGAGCCTCTATCTCAAGATGGGAAGAAATGCATATAGACTCAGAAGAATATGTTTGAGCAAGTTTTATCTTGCAGTTCACCTTACAAAGAAATTTCAGGGTTATACATTAGGTTGCTGGCCTCCCAAAATTCGTAGGTGCCTTATTGCTTTTCTATCTCCATATTTCCTCTTTGGTTTTCCCTTTAGCCTGGAACCATGTCTTTCCATACCCTCCTGTTCAAATACTTCCAGTTGTTCAAGGTTGACCTCAAAGGTCTCACTTTGCATGAAGACACCTCATTCTTTCCAAGTAAAATGTGAATCACTCTGATGTCGTATCTTCGGTAAATAACATTTGAATATGTTAGGGTTCATTTAAAAACCAGAGATAATATAGTAAGAAACCTAATAAAGTACTAAACAAATAATATTCAATAAACTGTTCTGTTATTTCTATTAACAAGCAAATGCAATGTCTAAAATTCATTGCATAGAATTAAAAACCTTCATAGAAAAGTTCCACCTTTAGTTTTAGTCTTATCTTGCCACTTGCTCTGAAGTACTTTTGTGGCTACCTTTTAAATCTCAGTATTCTATTAAACCACACACCTACTATTGTATGAAAATTATGCATATTCATTACTAAGAACCTCCACAGTTGTTTTACTTTTTTTGTTGGTGTTGTTGCTTGTAAAAAGAGAGATACAGAGACAGAGACACTCAACAGAGTGTCGTCAAGCCCAATGTCCCCCGAGCCAGAGTCTTCTTTGCCAGCATATTCAAGTGGAACCAGGATCTGATTCGGGAGGCTCGCACAGGACTTATTCATGATAACATGGCACTCTACTTTCTATACCACTGAGGTTGGGCCAATAGTTTCTTTATTTTTTTCTTTGCCTCATTCTGTACTAATTCATGACCAAGTTCTCATGGTTCACAAAATACAAAGACAGTAATAAGCCATCAGAATTTAGATACAGTTTCACATATTCATTAAGAGTACAGCTGAACTTCAAAGAGATGCCAAAACAGTTTTTAAAAAGAATTTGCAGGGCCAGCAGATCTCATAGCAGTTCTGTCACCAAACTTCCACATGACCGACCACAGTTCAAATCTCAGACCTGATTTCTTGAAAGTCAAGCTAGGCACGTGTGCATGCATGCCCAAGATCTTGGGAGGAGAATGGAGGAGAAAGGATTGCAGCATGGCCCTCTCCACTAGGGTGAGAGGGGGGTGATTTCTCACTTTCCCTCTCACCATCTCTGTCTCTGTCTCTCTCCCCGGTGAACACATGCTTCCTAAGACAAAAACCTCTACAAAAAGTATTTTTGTTTTGTTTTGTTTTTGTTTTTGTTTTCTGAGAGAAATCTTTGCTATAGGATGCATACGCTTGCCAGAGAGAGAGAGAGAGACAGAAAATAAGAAATCACCCCACCCCAGGGGGAATGGTTATGCTGCAATCCCTACTCCTTCATTCTCCTTTTGGGAGAATGCACACGTGCCTGGCATGAGTTTTAAGTCACTGGTTCTGGGACTTGAACTGGGTTGACTACATGGGAGTCCAGCAACATAACCACTATGCCATCTGCTGGTCCCCCTTAAAAATTTTTTTAAAAATTGATTTGCTTGCTAATGAGCCTAAGTTTTTAATTTAGACAAACGGGTTTGAATGTTAGCTGAATGGCTACATAGTTGCAAGCAAGGCATTTAAGGTCCTTTTAGCTTGAACAGTGTTATGTATATAATGATAAAAAGATACACTTATTAAAATTACTATTATATATGATAATATAACCTATTTGTGCTCTGTCAAGAAAAAGTTCATAGATAAACAGAGTTAAGGTATCTTTTTTTTTTTGAGAGAGAGGTTTTTGCTATAAGGCGCATGCGCTCACCAGACAGACAGAGAGAGACAGAGAGATAGAAAGCAAGAAATCACCCCCCAGGGGGATGACCATGCCGCAATCCCTTTTCCTCCTGGGATCTTGGGCACGCATGCACATGCGCCTGTCGTGAGTTTAAGCCACTGGGTCTGGGACTTGAACCACAGGCTCCCGGGGTGTCCAGCGACATAGCCATTACACTAACCGCTGGTCCCATCAAAGTATCTTTTTTTTTTTTTTTGCAGAGGTTTTTGCTACAGGGCACGCGTGCACACCAGAAAGACAAAGACAGAGAGACAGAAAGCGAGAATCACCCTCCGGGGGGATGGCCATGCTGCAATCCCTTCTCCTCCTTTCTCCTCTTGGGATCTTGGGCATGCATGCACACACGCCTGGCGTGAGTTTAAGCCACCAGATCCAGGACTCGACTACATGGGAGTCCAGCGACATAGCCATTACACCAACTGCTGGTCCCCTAAAGTATCAGTTTATTTTGGTTAAAAACAAATAAAACCTATGCATTGTCTTCTCACAGTACACATATCAATAAATCTTTTTGAAGACTTATTCAATTATATAGTATATATTTATTATGTAATAATCTATATCTAAATATACCTGTATGATTCATGAGTATGTATGGCTTGAAGTGATCTGTCATAAGTCTGACAGGCAGAAATAAATCCACAATTTAATTGATTTGAAATCAAATATTACTTTTAGTACTTTCTTTTTTTAAGAGATTTTTGCCATAGGGTACATGTGCTTGCCTGAGAGATAGAGACAGAGAGACAAAAAGGAAGAAATCACACCCTTCTCTTTTATTCTCCTCTTGGGATTTTAGGCACCCACACACATGTGCCTGGCATAAGTTTGAGGCTGCTGGTTCCAGAACTTGAACTGCTGTTGACCACATAGGAGTACAACAACATAATCATTATGCCATGTGCTGGCCCCAGATTTACTACTTTTAAAGTTGTTGGACAGGGACCAGCAGGTGCTGTAATGGTTAAGGTGCTGGACTACGATATGGCCAAACCATGATTCAAGTCCTGATGGCTTGCTTCCTCAATTTCTCTGTCTCTTTCTGGTGAGCACATGTGCCCTGTAGCAAATTAAAATAATAATAACAGCAAATAAAATTAAATAATTCTTTTAAGAAAACCTAAAGTTGTTGAACAGCATGGTTTAGTATAGTGTTAGGTTAATGAAACTAGTCCAGTGCTCTAATTCCCCTTGGAACATTGTCAAAGACCAAGTAAAGGACTCAGAGAGAGTAGACATGATCCACAGCCACTGCCCTCAGGAATCTCTGAGTGGAAAGAGAAGGGAAAAAATGAATTATTGGCATTTATTAACACATAATAAATTATTTCTATACTTAATTGAGAAATGGAGACCAATGTCTGGCCCCCAACAGTCAATTACTCACTTATCACCTGTAAAAGATCCTTAGAATAAATGGTATTGTAATAAAGTATTATCGGAGTAGAGATTCCTTCATGTGGGAAACAGGAGTGCTCAGGAATAAAGTCACTATTTTAAAATTGAGAACAATGTCTGATGCACAATATGCAATTGAGTAACAGATACCTATTATCATTATTTTAGGTATTAGTTGCTAGTAAAGAGTTTCGACTGATCAACACTGAGACATTATCAGTTATGCTAAACATATCTGTATGATATATACATCTTTCCTTGTAGAACTAAACATTCCCACAAAGACAATCTAATAAAGTGTTTAGCAATACAGTTTCATCACCCCTGTGGAAGGCCCGACATCACCAATTTTGCTGACCTGGCTTCAATAAATTTTAATTCAGCAAAAAGCTTGGTTGAGCAGATGCATTCACAAGTCCCAGGCCATGTAACACTCAATCTGTTTTACCGAAATGTTACTCTGATTCCGTATCAGTGCTTTTTGCTGGAACTGGATTTGTGTCTTTCTGTCTCAGTGGAGCAGAAATGTAAGGGATGTCAGGAAGGAAGCCAGATTTGGAAGGGACAAGAGGTGAAGTGGTGGCTGCAAGATTGTAGGGGCTGGAATGTTGGAAAGATACAAAGATGACTCGAATTATTTCATCAAATATAAAAGAGTACATGTTTCCTTTGTGAACTGTCACAGTGGGTTTTCATGTAAATGCAACATAAATTTAGCAGGCTATTTTGATAGCCCGCTGAAATGATCAGAGTATTGTCTATATGGGCATGTAGTTTCTTGCACATGTATACATTTAGTCAAGGGAGAAATCTTAGAAACAGGGGGAGAGAGAGAGAGAGAGAAACTTCTGTTTTAAAAATGTGTATTGAGTGCCTTTGATCATGTAGTCATTGTTCTAAAGACTTGGAATACATAGATGCCTGAGAAGTGACCTTGTTTTCATAGATATTGTAGGCAAAGAAAAATTGCATGTAAAAGCATATGGTTAAATCTAGTGATAGTAATGTACAAATAACATCACAGATAGTGTACACTGAAGCTGGTCATATGAGCTAAATCTGGAGCAGTGTTTGTGATTCAGAATGGGCAAACTGGACAGACATCAGAAATACAATATTTTAGCACTGTCTTAAAGATCTCTCTACCTCAGATTGATCTTTGAATACCAAACACCAATGTAAATGCGTTTATATTTAGTAATAAAATGTATACATCTTTTTGTTCGTAGAGTTTTTTTGCCTTAAAGCGTGTACTCTCCCAGACAGACAAAGACAGTGAGAGAGAAAGTGAAAAATCACTCTCCAGAGAGGATGGTCACTCCACAGTTCCTTCTCCTCTATACTCCTTCTGAGATCTTGGGCATGCATGCACATGCCCCCAGCATCACTTTCAAGCCACCTGGTTTGGGATTTGAACCATGGTCGACCATGTGGGAGTCCAGTGATATAACCACTACGCCATCTGCTGGCCCCTGATATACACATCTTGATACCAACTATGACAGGCTACTGAGATATAAACTTAAACAAAGATTGTTCTTCCTCTTCTCTCAAAATTAGACATATGAATGTGTACATGAAATGTGTCACTTTCACAGGTCTACATTAACAGATAGGGTTTGAGTCACTTTATCTATTTTCCCAGGCTTACTGGTCACTTGTTGGATGGAGTCACCATCAGTCTCGGTCCTTCTGTAGATTCTGTGAGCCCAGCCATGTTGACTCACATTGAACCTGTAGATGAACACAATAATCCTTGGAGTGAAAAGCACTCAGGGTTGTGTGGCTACCTGGGGCTGGTAGCTCTCTTACTCCTGGGTCTGATGAATTAGACAAAACAAACAAACAAACTCTGCTCTCATAGAAGGAGGGAGGGAAACTCCTAAATAAAGATTGTGTTAGAGCTCTCTATATGAATATTTTAGGAGCTCTTCAAACTCAAATTATCCATTTGTTCCATATCATCCTTTCCACCTACCATCTCGATCTGATCAATAAATAATTGCTCGAGTATGAACAAACATAGTCATCTTGAAACCTACAATCTTTTATAGCACCCAGACTTTTCAGTCCTGTGTTGTAAATGTCACTACAATCTGCCCACTACTTCCCACCTCCACTGTCACTATTGGAGCAGGGCGCCGTTATCTCATGTTGGATGCCTTCTACTACTCAGTTGTAATTGACCTCCCTGCCTCCAGGTTTTCTCTCCTGTAGCCTCGCTCTAACCCACATACCCCTCACTTAACCACCTAACAACTCAGCGTCTTCTCATCATCTTTAATGCGGTTTATAAGGCTCTCTACAAAGATATGCTCATGCTCTCTCTCTCTCTTCTCTGTCTTTCAGGTCTTCAAAAAGGTGGTTTTCTCCAACAAAAATTCTGTTTCCTTTCTTCTCTACCTGATTAACTCTTACTCATGACAGATTCTTCTTTGAACGTACTTCATAAGGGGTATTTTCTGACTTCTAAGTTGGGAATCTGTTTCCTTGTAAAAGTAGGAGGGGTTTCAAAAAGTTCATGGAAAAGCAAATAGAGAGGCATGATGTCAGCAGGACATAGATATGGTTTATTACCTGTTGATGATGTGTATAATATTCTCAACTGGACTGGTCTGAGAAATATTTCATGTTGAGTAAAGTCTTTTTACAAGCAAAATGAGAAATAGTGATTGACTGTTGAAAAAATAATTGGAATAGTAATAATAATAATAATAATTGGGAAAAAAATGAAAAGCTATTGGATGATAAAATGGGGATTTTAATGTCTCTGTATTGACTGATATGCATGGCATTCCTTCTGGAAAAAGAAATATAATACACTGTAAAGTTATATGTGATTCAATGTAATAAAAACAAGATTATAATAATAATAAATTAATTTTTTAAGTTCATGAAAAAACGATGATTTCAAGGATTTATTGCACTAAAATAAGCTCATACTTTAATTTCATCTATACATGAACTTCTTAAAGTATATATAATATATTCCATCTTACTCTTAACAGTACTACTTGATGTTCAGTTTGCAGGCTCTAGAGCCAGAATCCCGGAATTTAAATCTTTTAAATATAACATCTGCTAGTTATATGATCTTGTCCATAATAATCCACATTTCTGAGCCTCAATGGTACCATTTGTAAAACAGAAATAATGTTAACATCCAATGCTATGATTAGGTATTAGGTGTTTAAGGATTCAATGTGTCAATTTAATAACTCACTGGAAGAGGAAATAGTATAAAATGCATTTTTTAAGAGGTTTTTGCTATAGGGCACTTGCGCTTGCCAGACAGACAGAGAGAGACCGAGAGACAGAAAGCGAGAAATCACCCCCCAGGGGCATGGTCATGCCACAATCCCTTCTCCTCCATTTTCCTCTCGGGATCTTGGGCATGCACGCACACGTGCATGGCGTGAGTTTTAAGCCACTTGGTCTGGGATGCGAACCGCGGTTGGCTACATGGGAGTCCAGCGACATAGCCATTATGCTAACTGCTGGTCCCTAAAATGCATTTTAATATCATTCTCTTCAACCACCTTTGTTATCAAGCTGAAAAAAAAGTGAGAAAGAGACTATGAAAAGCAACACTCCAAACTAAGAGATTGGCATTTTCTGGTAATAAATGAATAACTGAGGAAGGTTTTAAAGAGAAAACAGACAGGATCAGGTTTTAATTTTAGAAATTAAAAAAAAAAAAAAAAAACAGAAGTACAAATGAGAGACAAACAGAGGAAGAACTCTTTAAAATATGTTCAGTGTGGTTAAGTAATTCAATTTTAAGCAATCATATTTAATCACCATTCCCCAAAACTAAGAGCCCGTTTAATTTTACAAACATTTATGGAATGTTCAGTAACTATGAGATGCTATAGTGGGGACTGAGAACTCAAAGAGGCAGTATATAGTGGAATAATCCAGCCTAGTGGTTAAGAACATTCAATTTACTGGGAACCAGCAGTTAGCGTAATGGCTATGTCACTGGACTCCCACGTAGTCGACCGCGGTTCGCATCCCGGACCCGGTGGCTTAAAACTCACGCCAGGTGCGTGTGTGTGTGTGCCCACGATCCCGAGAGGAGAATGGAGGAGAAGGGATTGCGGTGTGACCATCCCCCCTGGGGGGTGATTTCTCGCTTTCTGTCTCTATGTCTCTCTCTGTCTGTCTGGCGAGCGCACTCGCCCTATAGCGAAAACCTCTCCAAAAAAAAAAAAAAAGAACATTCAATTTACCAAACAGACCTAAATCCACCACCAAACACTAAACAGTCTCATCTAAATGAGACGCTCAATTTGTTTAAGCCTCAGTTTCCTCAAGGGTAAAACACGATTAAGTGAGATAATGTATATGACTCACCTTGAAAATGCTTAGGGTGCAGTATCCCTTCAGACTGTGCTAGTAATCATTGTTACTATTACCATTATTGACATAGTTTTATAACAGTGCCAAATGACTCCTTTCTCCAAGTCAAGTTGTTCACAGTCTAAACACAGAGAAGATATGTTGGCATATTAAGTATATTCTATTCAAGGGACCATTCTATTAAAAGTAGTTGATAATAGGTACATTCCATCTCTCAGGTGTCCTAAATGTTTTACTTGTATGGTAATATTTAATCCTTCACAGAATCCAATGAGATAACATACTAAACTGGACCGATGAGGGAACACAGAAGCAGAGGTTAAGAAAGACATCCGAATGCACACAGCTAGTGACCATCAAGGTTGTGATGTGAGCTGAGTAGATGACATAGCTTTCCTGCCCTTATCCACTTGCTTCCCCAATGAATAAGGATGTGATCATTTTGAAATCGTAGGAGGCTTTAAAGTAGACATATCATCTGTGTTAGGCTTTGATAGATGAGATCTTTACTTTTTTTCCAGGAAAACTTCAACTTCAACCATTCCAGATAGATGGCTCCAACTTTACCCTGAGCTAGAATTCTTCCTCCAAGAACCTGTCCTATATTATAGTGACCAGTCATCATGACTAAAAAATCTTTCTATACAATACATATTTATACCACCCAATACCCACCAGTAGCATAAGGAAAAGTTCTAGCTGCCCATACGAGCAAAGGAATTACCTCCAAATTGCTAATCCTAGATAAAGTTTTCTACTGATTCATAAATTGAGTTCATGAAATAATCTGAAGGTTGACATTAATTTCTTCTGTCTACTCATGAGAATTTCCCTTATGGATCTATAAGATCAACAAACAACAACTTTAGTTTTATAATTGAAAAGGTTATGGTTGTTAATATACAGATAGCAATTGACAAATATTTACCAAATATCAGTGTTCCCTGGTTCCAAAGTTTGAAGTAGGAGTGGAGTGAAGACCTCTAGTTAGTGGTTTAACCCTACAGTCTCATCTGAACAGAGAGAGAGCTAGTACATTCCAACAGGATGAGCAATGTGTAAAACATTTTCTTCTTGTAGTCATTGGGTTTCTAAGGATGTTGTGTCACCTTCTCTCAGTATATAAAACAAGAACCTCTACCAGCATGTCCCAATCATTGCAGCAGCTCAGCCGAGCCAAAGTATTCCATAAAGTCAGGCTGCCCCAGAGGGAGATAGTGTCTGGAAGCTAACCCAGTGCAACTGTTTTTTCTTTTCTTCTCTTTTTTAAAATTTGGCCATAGAATATATGCATTGGCCAGAGAAAGAAAGAGAGAGAGAGATAAAGAGAAAGTAAGAGAGCACCCCTCAGGGAGGATGACCATGCTATCATTTCTTCTCCTCATTCTCTTCTCAAGATTTTGTGCGTGCACACACACACACACACACACACACACACACATCGATGTGTTTCTCAAGCTGCTAGGCCTGGGACTAGAACTGCGCAGTCAGCCATGTGGGATTCGGCTGTCTTAATCACCATACCACCAGGCGGGCCCAAGTAGCTGTATTTCCTATCAGTTATTACCATTTGTGTATAGCTGGTTCACTTCACCTAAACAGTTACTTAATATTTCAAAAAACACTTACACCATTGTAACAGAATTCTTTATATTTATAGGCACAAGCACATCTATTTAGTGAACAATTTTATGACCATCTAAATGGAATGTCTTTTCCTGGTATACTGAGGTGGGGGAGGGGAGCAAGAAAGAGGAATAGTCTTGAATATCCTTTAGATATATAGGATATTATGGGTTTTGGAGCTGGTCAGTAAATATTTCTGGTTCTCCTGAGAGTCACATCTTAAGATCATACTCCTCACTTATGTAATGTTAGACATAATCATGGAATGTGTTAATTGGGTGAATAGAAATTTGTTTTTTTTTTTTTTTTTTTGGAGAGATTTTCACTGTAGGGCGCGTGCGCTCGCCAGACAGACAGAGAGAGACATAGAGACAGAAAGCAAGAAATCACCCCCCGGGGGGATGGTCACGCCGCAATCCCTTCTCCTCCATTCTCCCCTCGGGATCTTGGGCACGCACGCACACGTGCCCGGAGTGAGTTTTAAGCCACCAGGTCCGGGACACGAACCGCGGTCGACTACGTGGGAGTCCAGTGACATAGCCATTACGCTAACTGCTGGTTCCCATGTTGTTATTGTTGTTTGCCCTGAGCGGAAGCTCCTATAAGACAGTGCACCATGGAATGATCTCTTTCCATTTCTGCAATGACAATGGAAGCCTGTTTCCAGGTGGTGTCTCTACTACCCAGACCCTGAGAGACTACAATGAACAGAGAAACTCAGAAAACCACATTGTATTTGTGTTAAGTCATTGAAGTTTAAGGACCACCGCACTGCAATGTTTTGCCTTGCCAATTAAATGCTTCTTCTTCTAGGACCAGCAGTTGGCATAATGGCTGTGTTGCTGACTCTCATGTAGTTGACTGTGGCTCAAGTCCCAGGCCCAGTGGCTTAAACTCACACCAGGTTTATGTGTGTGCATGCTCAGGATCCTAAGAGAAGAACAGAGGAGAAGGGATTGCAGTGTGAACATTACCCCTGGGGGGTGATTTCTTGCTTTCTGTCTCTCTTTCTCTCTGTCTTTCTGGTGAGCGCATGCTCCCTATAGCAAAAAATTTCTCAAAAAAAAAAAAAAAAAGCTTCCTCTTCAAAAGACACATGGCTTTGGTCAAATCCAGTCACATGACAATGCTTAACTTGAAGGAGTAGGAAGTATGATTTTTTTTTTCATGTGCCTCAAAGGAAGAAAACCTGAAATACTGGGTTGTCAGAAAAGTCATGACACATTTTTTTCTGACAACCAAATATTTTGGAATAGGCTACTACAGTTTGCATTTCTTGTGGCAAACTTTTTTTTCTTTCTGCTTATAATTCATTCCACACCAAGAGCAGCAACTTAAAAGCTTAACTCAAGAACTGAAGAGAGACAGTTTATCCAGGCAGTGTGAACAATTTGAAGTCTAGATCCCTGAGCGGTTCCCTGTTGCTTCTTCATCATATCCAAAGGTAGTTCATTTTGGTACAGAAAATTGAACTAAAAAGACATGATATAAGTCAATATACAACAGAAGAACATGCACAAGATTACCATAATATATACTCTCACCTATAACTGGAGGTGAATATCATTGGTCAATAGCAATTCTGAAATCCTACAGAGGGATGGAACAAGGTACTCCCAGAAGTAGAAATGTTTCCATATTGGTGCCATTCTGCTCACTGGGTAGGGCTCGTAGTCCTTTGAGTCCAATAGTACTGTCCTCTGGAGCTCTTCATTTCCATTAATCTCCTTGGTCTCATCAAAAGTTGGCATTAGAGAATATGCCCTATTCGGTGGCTAAGTGTTATTTTCAGCCTCCAGCCTCTTTCCTGCTTAGAAGCTTCAGATCATTATTTTATTTTAAATCCCAAATAGCCTGAGACTATGAATGATTTGCAGTGCCTCTCACTTAACGTGTTAGTAGGCTTCTTATCTTTGAATTCAGTCATTTTTATATGCCAGTACCACCTTCACTGTTTTTTTTTTCTAGATATATTTCATAGATTTGCTATGTCTTTGTTTGCTCATCTCCTCTTCTTCTACTCTCTGGAAACTTAATTACAGCAACTTCAACTTATAAGACTTTCATGAGCAAGCCAAGATTTCAGTTTTTCTCCTCACTAAGTCATTTTGTGCAATTGAATGCATTTATTGGATACCAAGCTCTTAATTATACCTTCTTTCTGAAACACCTTAATTGACTCAGAGATTTTAACAGTGGTTATGACGGCCATTCCTTTCATTTGATTCTCAGTGCAAGTCTGCTTTCTTTGGCCTTTGTTAAATTCAATGGCATTCTCAATGATATCTTTTTATAGATTTGGTTTAAAAACAGTTTCCTCTTCAATTCTATAAATTCCTGAACTCCTTGACTCTTTTCTACTTTCAGTTGGTTCTTTTTAAACTTATCTTTATCTTAGAGTATTGTGCCAAACATTGGCAAAAACATGCATGTTGTGTACCGAATCACTCTTTGATGAAATGCATGCAAAACTTCATCATTGCATCTTTGTTTCTCATCCATTAAGTGGGATAATGAGAGCACACTTGTCTACCTCATGGTGCTGTCCAAGCACCAAATGAGGTTAGGCACAAATTTAGTCATAAAAACTAGCGCTCAGTCAGAAAAGTGTTTGCACCTCTATGTTTATTGTAGCCTTATTCACAATTGCTAAGACATAGAATCAACCCAAATGTCCACAAACAGGTGAATGGATTGTAAAAGTGAACACATATACTCTGGAATACTTCTCAGCCATAAAAAAAAAAAAAACAAGCCGCTGGCATTTGATAGAAAGTGGATGAATATGGAAGATTTATTGCTGAGTGGAGCAAGCCAGGCTATGAAAGAAAGACTTTGTGTCCCCACCTAATATATAATAACTGTCTGCACTCTGTGGTAGAAAGTGAAAGATTAGAGGATAGGGTCCAACAGATGGCTGGACCCCAATGTAATCGAACGAAGTTTGAATCCTGAACCCAGCTGCTTAAAACTCTTGCCCAAAAGCCTGAGAGGAGAATGGAGGAGAAGTTATTGTGGCTTGGTCATCCCTCTGGGGAATGTCTATCTCTCTGTGTCTCTGTCTCTACAGTAAGTGCACATACCCTATAGCAAAAATCTCTCTCAGAACAAAAAAAAGAAAAGAAAAACTGATTAGAGGATATAGAAGCATGGAAAATTGCCAGGGATACTGGACACAGGGTGGAAAAGGGTGGGAGATGAGGGAGAGTGTGAGGAAAGGAATCAAGGAGAAAAATAGAGAGGCAAGACTTTTACGGGACACAAAAATGGAGAATAGTCTTCTGATGGTAACATGTATGATATCTTTGACTTGACTGGTGTGCTGTGAATTCATGTTGGGTAAATTCATTTTATAAGCTATAGTGATACACAGTGATTGAATGTATAAAATAAAATAATAAAAATAGGTTAAAAAACTAACATTTTCTAGGACTTTTGGATAAGGAATTATATTTTTTTATGTTCATTGACATGTAACATAAACTATGCTACATTTAGATTTCAAAAAAGAGACCCAGAGGACCAGCAGTTAGCGTAATGGCTATGTTGCTGGACTCCCACGTAGTCGACTGCGGTTCGCGTCCCAGACCCAGTCTCTTAAAACTCATGCCGGGCGTGTGTGCGTGCATGCCCAAGATCCCAAGAGGAGAATGGAGGAGAAGGGATTGCAGCGTGGCCATCCCCCTCTGGGGGGGGGGATTTCTCACTTTCTGTCTCTCGGTCTCTCTCTGTCTGTCTGACGAGTGCACACACACTATAGTGAAAACCTCTCAAAAAAAAAAAAAAAAAAAAAAGAGGCCCAGTTCTATGGCACAGTAGTAATATGCTACTCAAGGGAAACCAGATCCCTCATAGAAACTACAGTTGAAATATCTAGCCAGGTCAGCCTGAAGCAGGCTGAGTACATACATGAGTGTCCAAGATCTGACAGGCTTAAGGACTAGAGGACAGGGTGCGTAGTATGACCAGATTCTGTGGAGGGTATGCCTCTCCTCTTCCATGTATGTACACATGTGCTGTTTAATTAATTAATTAATACTTTTAAAAAGAAGTTAGCTCCTATGCGAGGTACTTTTAATCATGGGCATTTGATAAATCACCTCATTGTTAGTAAGGGCAAATCATGTGCTTGGCTTTGTGCTAGGGGTATACAGGTAAGTCTAAGAAAGTTACATTTAGGTTGGAGTTATGTCTGAGCAATGAACCAACAGGGAAGGGCAATCATGTCAAGCAGAGAATAACCTGTGCAAAAGTTCTAGTGGGCAAAAATTCAACTTGTTTTCGTATTTTAAATAAGGCCAGTGGAAAAGATGTGGCAGGAGTGTGTGAGAGTGATTGGGAGAAAGACACAGGTAGAAGCTAGATTATGCCAGGCCTTGTAAACTTTGCCAAAAATTTTAAATTTTATTTAAAGGGCAATAGGGAGTCATCAGAAGAATCTATAGGGCTTAAGTTCCATCCTTTTGAAAATTATGGAATCTTACAAAGTCAAAAGTTTATGTTCCTACCCCATTCTTTCCTTGTTGTAAGAATCTTCTCTACAGAAGATTGAAATTGTTATACATTTGTTTGGTCACCAAATATTAATTGAATGCCTTCTACATGTAAGACATGCTGCCAAAGAGGTGGCGGTATAGACATGTCTCTGAGAATAAGAATGTTTTAAAAAGCAGGAAATCCCTCTATGTGTATATATATATCTCAAATAATTTTGTCTTTTTTAAGTGGGAGAAAGAAAACTTGTGTATTTTAAAACTTTCAGTTTAAAAACATGTTTAGTAAATAATCCATGAGAGTAGGGGATAAATATATTGGGCTTTTTAGAGAACAATAGAAATAGGACAGATGACTAAATATTAGGAATAATCCTCATTATTCTAATGACAAACTTCCTTTAAAAAGCCACTGAGCAGAGTGAAATAAGAGAACCAAAAGCTTGCTGCAGTTGCAGAATTTTAAAGGATTTATTTAACATTCTCTGGGAATAGTTCTAAAATATTCATGCATGCTGGATATAATTATGTCATTTTATTGTCCACTGTGTGTCAATGAGATGTCATTTTTTTCACTGCAGCTTGTATCACTTCTGGCAATTGGGAAATACAAATTATTATAAACAGAAAAGTCTTAAGTGGAAGAGAATTTATTTTATGAATCTTACAGTGAAACTTTTAAATCTGAATGTTATATTCAGGGAATGATTGAGAACTAAATGGGCACATTTCTTACACAAAACTCAGAATGCTCCCTTTATAGCTGTCATATTTAAAGGAACATTGAACTAATGATTAGAGGGGTCAGGGAATAGCCAATTGAATACTGAATACTGATTAAATTGCTATTTTCAATCTACAGGTGACTACTGTACTATGTTGTTTCAGACTATATTAGTACCAATGCATGGAAGTTGCAGAGAGATCAATTCTGTTCCAACTCAAGAGTAAACATTCTATGTTATTTAGCTTTTAATGAGAAATTGTTAGCTTTGATATTAGTGGTAGATTATCAGAAGATTGTTTTGAAAAATCTTCATACACTCTTCACAAGAGGAGGATAGAGAAACTCAAGAGGACAGCTTATCTTTTTGAAAATTACCTAAACTTTAGTGTTGACTAGATTAGGATTTGAATTTTAATATCTTCAGATTACTGACTGACTGACTACTGGGGTTCACTTAACTTTTCTGAGTTTCATCTTTCCTCACCTAAAAACAAAGATAGCCAACCCAAAATTTTTGTTAGGATTAAATGATATGATTCCCTTCTATTTCGAGACTGAATATTCTATTTGTTTATGAGAGTATGAGTCTATCTGTACAATAAAATTGAATAATCTATTGAAATATACACATATGTTATAAATTTATAAAATATATACTTACATATGATATATATACATTATGTATATATTATATATGTATATGTATATATAAAATATTTTATTTATCCATTCATCTGCTGATGAAAAACATGTTGTTGACATGTCTTGGCTATTGTGAATAATGCTGCAATGAATATAGGAATGCATATATCTCTTTGGCATACTGATTTCATTTTAGTTTAGATCTATAATCTATAATGTGATTGCTCAATTATACAGTATTTCTATTTTAGCTTTTTAAGAACTTCCATACTGTTTTCCATTATGGCTGTATTAATTTACATATCTGCCTAAAATATATAAGATTTTCATTTTCTCCACACCCTCACCAATATTTTTTACCATTGAGTTTTTTGTAATAGCCATTTTAATGTGTGTCATTCGATATGTCCTTGTGTTTTTGTTTGTTTGTTTGTATGTTTTTTGAGACTATTTTGCTATAGGGCTCGTGTGCTCGCCAGAAAGACAGAGAAAGACAGAGAGATGGAAAGAGAAAACACCCCCCCAGGGGGGATGGTCACGCCACAATCCCTTCTCCTCCATTCTCCTCTTGGGATCTGGGGCATGCATGCACATGAGACCGGTGTGAGTTTAAGCCACCAGGTCCAGAACTCAAACCGCGGTCGACTACATGGGAGTTCAGCAGCATAGCCATTATACCAACTGCTATTCCCTGTCCTTGTAGTTTTGATTTACATCTCCTTGACGACTAGAGAAGTTGAGCACATTTTCATGCACATTTTGGCCATGAAAAAATTGCTTTGCACATTTTCTTTGGAAAAATATCCATTCAGATCCTTTGTCTATTTTTGTAATGGGAAATTTTTGTTGTTGTTGTTGTTTGACCTTTTACCTATTGAATTGTATTATTTCCCGTATATTTTGTATATTAGCCTTTATGAGCTATATGATTTGCAAACATTTTAATCCTATTCCATAGGTTACTTTTTCTTTTCATTGACTGTTTCTTTTGTTGTGAGCAATATTTTAGTTTGATGTAATTCTACTTGTTTATTTTTGCTTTCGTTGAGTATATATATATATTTCTTTTGGAGAGGTTTTTTTTTTTTTTTTTTTTGTTCTTTTCTTTTTGAAAATTACCTAAACTTTAGTGTTGACTAGATTAGGATTTGAATTTTAATATCTTCAGATTACTGACTGACTGACTACTGGGGTTCACTTAACTTTTCTGAGTTTCATCTTTCCTCACCTAAAAACAAAGATAGCCAACCCAAAATTTTTGTTAGGATTAAATGATATGATTCCCTTCTATTTCGAGACTGAATATTCTATTTGTTTATGAGAGTATGAGTCTATCTGTACAATAAAATTGAATAATCTATTGAAATATACACATATGTTATAAATTTATAAAATATATACTTACATATGATATATATACATTATGTATATATTATATATGTATATGTATATATAAAATATTTTATTTATCCATTCATCTGCTGATGAAAAACAGGTTGTTGACATGTCTTGGCTATTGTGAATAATGCTGCAATGAATATAGGAATGCATATATCTCTTTGGCATACTGATTTCATTTTAGTTTAGATCTATAATCTATAATGTGATTGCTCAATTATACAGTATTTCTATTTTAGCTTTTTAAGAACTTCCATACTGTTTTCCATTATGGCTGTATTAATTTACATATCTGCCTAAAATATATAAGATTTTCATTTTCTCCACACCCTCACCAATATTTTTTACCATTGAGTTTTTTGTAATAGCCATTTTAATGTGTGTCATTCGATATGTCCTTGTGTTTTTGTTTGTTTGTTTGTATGTTTTTTGAGACTATTTTGCTATAGGGCTCGTGTGCTCGCCAGAAAGACAGAGAAAGACAGAGAGATGGAAAGAGAAAACACCCCCCCAGGGGGGATGGTCACGCCACAATCCCTTCTCCTCCATTCTCCTCTTGGGATCTGGGGCATGCATGCACATGAGACCGGTGTGAGTTTAAGCCACCAGGTCCAGAACTCAAACCGCGGTCGACTACATGGGAGTTCAGCAGCATAGCCATTATACCAACTGCTATTCCCTGTCCTTGTAGTTTTGATTTACATCTCCTTGACGACTAGAGAAGTTGAGCACATTTTCATGCACATTTTGGCCATGAAAAAATTGCTTTGCACATTTTCTTTGGAAAAATATCCATTCAGATCCTTTGTCTATTTTTGTAATGGGAAATTTTTGTTGTTGTTGTTGTTTGACCTTTTACCTATTGAATTGTATTATTTCCCGTATATTTTGTATATTAGCCTTTATGAGCTATATGATTTGCAAACATTTTAATCCTATTCCATAGGTTACTTTTTCTTTTCATTGACTGTTTCTTTTGTTGTGAGCAATATTTTAGTTTGATGTAATTCTACTTGTTTATTTTTGCTTTCGTTGAGTATATATATATATTTCTTTTGGAGAGTTTTTTTTTTTTTTTTTTTTCTTTTTTGGGGGGTTTCCCTCACACCAGAAAGATAGAGACAGACAGAGAGACAAAAAGTGAAAAATCACCCCCCCGGGGGGGATGGCCATGCCACAATCCCTTCTCCTCCATTCTCCTCTTGGGATCTTGGGCACTCATGCCCATGCGCCCGGTGTGAGTTTTAAGCCACCGGGTCCGGGACATGAACCACAGTTGACTACATGGGAGTCCAGAGACATAGCCATTACACTAATTGCTGGTCCCGAGTATATATTTTTGTGTCATATCTAAAAATGTATTGCAAAGACCAATGTTATGGAAGCCTTCTCCTTTGTTTCTATGTTTTCTTCAAGGAGTTATACAGCATCAGGTCTTATATTTAAGTCTAATTTTTATTAGATCTTTGTGTATGGTGGGCAATTAAAATAAGGCCTCAATTTAATTTTTTTTTGTATATAGATATTTAGTTTTCCAAACACCATATATTGGACACCAACATTTTTTTCTTCCTGGTGTATTCTGGACAGCTTTACTGAAGACATGATGATTGTACATGCATAAATTTATTTTTGATTTTTTTTGTTTTAAATATGGGATGTGTTTGCTTACCAGAGAACATTAGAGAAAGAGGGAAAGTTAGAAATCACCCCCAGGGAAGGATGGTCATACTACAATCCCTTCTTCACTGTCCTCTTGGGATTTGGAGATTGCGTACACACACACCTGGTGTGTATTTTAAGCCACTAGGTCAATTCAAATTACAAACTCTGCCTTGTGGGATCCAGCATATTAACTGCCAGGCCACCTGCTGGACATATTTTTGAGCTTTCTACTCTGTTTCATTGATTTAATTGCCTGATGTCATGCTAGGAATATACTGCCTTAATTACCGTAGTTTTGTAATATACTTTAATATCAGAAAGTGTGATACCTCCCTCATTATTCTTCTTTCTCAGGATTTCTTCAGCTACTTGGGGTTTTTAATGAGTCTATGGAATTTTAGAAATTTATTTATTTTTCTATGAATAATTCCATTGGAAATTTAATAGGAATTAACCTGGAAGAGATTATAATAGAACTAAACCAGACATAGTAAGATAAATTCTGCATGATTTTACTTGTATGTGAGATCTAAAAATGCTCATAGAAACAAAGAATACGAGGATGGTTACCAGGGAATGAGGGTAGGAAAAATGGAAAGTTGATCAAAAGACAGACACTTCCAGTTATAATGTGTAAGTATCAAAACCTCATACACAGAATGATGGCTATAGTTAAAAACAATGCATTGTATACTTGAAATTTCTTAAGGAAATAGATACTACTACTACTACTACAAAAAAAAAAGTTAATTGTAGGGCCAGTAGGTAGCATGGTGAATAAATTGCTGGGTCCCACATGGACAACTCTGTGATTCAAGTCCCAGACCCAGTGGCTTAAAAAATACACCAAGCATGAATGTGTACATGCCCAAAATCCCAAAAGGAAAATAGAGAAGAAAATACAGTGATGTGGCTGTCTCCCTTTGAAAGTGATTTTTCACTTTCTCTCTCTTACTCTGTCTCTCCTCAGTAAGTACATGTGCCCATGTAGGTAAAACCTAAAAAGAAAAAAATAGAAAATAAAAAGTTTAACTATGTGAGATTATTAAACATTAGTAAGTTTTATTTTAGTAATAATTACACAGCATATGCTATGAAAACATGTTATACCCCTTAAATATTTTTATTTTGTCAATTATGTATCAATAAAGATGAAAATAAAGTCAGTAGATTACCTACCATAAGAGATTATATGAGCTAGCATAAATAAAATTCCTAGCAAATATTCATCAAATAAATTATTAATAAAAGTTTCTAAAAAATGAATCTTATACACATGCAGCACAATTTTTGTCATACAGTACTCAAAAATTGTTAGTCTCACCTATCTTGTCATATCACTAGTTACAGATTGACTTTACATTCTACAAGCTCTCCCTATCATCTTTACTTCTTGTTTCTAGCCAATGTATTCATATAAAAATTGATTTATTGCCTTCCTAGTTTTAATGTTTAAATCTTGTCTTTGTTTTTCTAACCCTTCCTGGGATTATATCTATAGGTAATACATTTCCCTTCATGTCTGCAAGTTCTTTTTTTTCCCTTCTCCTTTAAAATCACAGTTTTTTTTTTTCCTATGAAAACTTCAAAAGAAGATGAAACTGCAACATTCTTCTTGACTCTTGTCCTGATTTAAATGAAAAACCAAACCAGTGATGTTAACTTTAAAAGACCATTGGATTAGTCAGTCCAATTTCTTTTTATTTGGTTGCAGGAGGGGCAGCTACATTTTTATAGCAATGGTTTTATTTCTCTTTGTTGCAAAGAAATCCAACTTCAGACACAGTGCTACGTGTGGCTACCAAGTATGACACACAGAACTGAAAAACAGCTCATGTAGTAATCAGCCTTAAAATTCTTCCAGTTAATTTATTTTCTCCACCTTATAGTTTTTTTTTTATTATTGTCTTTATAAGAAGTCTAAACCAAATTTTACATTACATACAGTGAACTGATTCAGTAGGACGTAGCATAAAATCTGAGACCTGTTGACCATTGCTATTAACCAGAGAGTTAGGAATTTAGGGGCTCAATAAACAATACCGATTTATTTTACTCTTGCTAAGACAAACACTTCTGTGGATATGATTTTGAGTTGTCCAGCTTGCTCTGTGGCTAAATGTATTTGACAGGATGGGCTAGGTTATGTTATGTAACAAAAATTGCCAGCATTTTAGTGGACTAAAATAAAATTTTCATTTCTGGCAACCAGCAGTTGATGTAATGGCTATGTTGCTGGACTCCCATAAGGCCAACCACGGTTTGAGTCCCAGACTTGGTAGCTTAAACTCATGCTAGGCACGTATGCGTGTGTACCCAAGATCCTGAGAGGATAATGGAGGAAAAGGGATTGTGGCATGGCCATCCCCGCTGAGGGGTGACTTCTCACTTTCTGTCTCTCTGTCTGTCTCCTTCTGGCAAGTACAGGTGCCCTATGGCAAAAACCTCTCAAAAAGATTAATTCCTGCTTATATTGCATTTCCAACAAGGGTTGGAAGAAGATCTCTAAACATGTAAACCTTAAGAGGTCCAAGCTGATGATGAAATCTGAGGACAAATTGATAGGTGCAAATGGGATACAATAGATGAATTGTCACATTGTTACTACTGACAAAATAGTGTTTTAAGTGGACTAATCAGATCATTTCTCAGCTATGATCAATAATGTGCTTACAGCGTGCTGCATCAAAGGAAAATGTTGTATAGTCTATGAAAATGAGGATAACAATAACAGCCATAACTTACTGAGTAAAAAGTTCAAAATGCTATGAAATAATTTGCACATAATTTTTCAGTTAGTCCTCAACATGTAGATGCCACATTTCCCCCATTTTTCAGAAAAAAGAAACTATTCTCAGAAAAATAACTGGTTCAATATTAAAGACATGGTAAGTTGTACAGCAGGGTAATAAATACATAATTAATAAGAACACAAAAATAATATTGATAGTTTAGGTATGTGTGAATACATATAATTTATGAAGATTTTCCTTTATCTGTATGAGATTCTGTACATTTCTAGTAGGTAAATATGACAGGAAATGTTGTATTCATTTCATAACAAAGTTGTAATTAATATTAATAGAACATTTTACAATTTACAGAGCATAGTTCTATACAGCTCATTTAATCCTTAGAATCTGAAGAGAAAAAGAAGCAAAAAGGATGAAAACATGTTAGGAGAGAAAAGAGCATAGAGAGTTGTAACACTTTTCACTTGAGAACTTAAATCTCCTGAGTGAGAGTAAGTAAATTACTTCCATGGTCTAGAGGAACCTCTATTCCCTGGAGTTGAGGGTCTGTGATGCAACTTTCACTTGATTAACTCATGGTCTTTCTCTATCTTTTTTATACCTTCAAGGAGGAGTGGCTTATTTAATTTATGGATTTTGGAGAAAAAAATTTGGGATGTTTGCTTTTATTACCTCCTGAAAATAACACTGAAGTGCCTACATGTTGACCTTTGACAGGAAGTGAACTGCCTTGCAAATCCTTCTGCAAGAATGACTTGAAATTTTTCAAATTAGTTTATAACTAGCTAGACTTATCACTCAGAATTGGCTAGGCTATACTGGGTAACAAATAATGCTAAAATTAAAGTGGATTTTTAAATGAACATAATTCCTGTTTTTTTACATAATATGTCCAATAGGCACAGGTGGAGGCCCAGCCTGATGGTGACTTTATCTCAATATTTTCTTCTATCATTGTTAAAGCCTTAAAAATGAAACATCAGATCACATACTGACACTTGATACTTTCCTCTTTAAGTGATGCATGACACTCCAATTCATGCTTATTGACCAAATCATACCCAATACTGAAATAAGAAATAAATTCAGTTTTACTTCATGCCTTGATAAAGGAACTTCTGTACACATTTGGTGAATAGCACAGTGATTTCACAGTAGACTAATATAAAGTATATTATTAAATAATTTTTGGTATATTAACAGAGTTGTGTTACCATTACCACAACCAATTTTCAGATATTTTCATCACCACAAAAAGTAACTTCTATTAGCTGTCTGTGTCTACAATTTTCATCGACTAAAAACTAATCAGAAGGTAAACAATAAAAGAAGCAAAGTGAAAACATTTAGTTCTTTTATGTTAGAGAAACTATTATACTTTTAGATCCTCAAGAGAAAATTGGGAAGATAGGAGCATGTGTTCTCTCTTGTTCTGATTTTCCCATGAATTAGATGTTTCTAATTGACTTTCTGTCTATTGGCTTTTCTAAGTTATGCTTTGCTTCTCTTTTCTCCTCCTTATGTTTGGCTTTTAATCATCCACGATGTTAATTTTTCTCCTTACCAGGTTGCAATATTAAAGTATCAACATGACATTGTCAGCCAATTGATACAATACCCAATAGTGAAAGTAACATTAATCCCATTACCCTAAATATATATGTAATTAACCATATTTACATAATGTGTCATGACAAAACTTGGCTTCTTTTAACTTCACAGTAAGTCTGAAAGAAACCTATAATTATCTAAATTTTACAAATGAGGAAATAACACTCAGTGGTAGAGTTAGGACCTAAACTCAAGTTTTAACTAATTCCATGCCAGAAGTCTTCCCTATAATTGTTTTAACATAGCATTCCTTGTGGAATGGTTAAAAGAAATAATTAAGAATCTGATAATAGCAGTATCCATCTGCTTCTTTATGCTAAGTTGGCCAAAGATATTCAATGTTTGTTTATTAGGTCCAAAGTGATGGAGTGTTTGGGAATCACAAATTCTATAGCTCAGGAATACTGAGGGCAATTCTGAAAAAGAAATAATGTAGTCAGAGCAGAGCCACATAAATAAGATATTTGTGAGAATGTCAAGAAAGAATGTCACAGGAAGAAATATGGCATTTACATCTTAGAGACTAAATAAAGCATTACATGTAAAATGTTTCTTAGGGTCTAGTATAGTGTCCTCAAAACATTATGACTGTTGTTGTTATTCTTATCTTTATAGATTATACAAACATTTTATTTTGAGTCAGTACCTTGTGAATACAATTTTACTCATTAGCTCTGTTAACTGTGATAGGCTTGCTCAATGTGTCAATATGACCCAAAGTGGGTCATACTATAGAGAAGGCGCAGATTCCAAGGAGAAAATGGTTAAGAGTAATAACATGGGGGCCAGCAGGTGGTGCGGGGAATAAGGTATTGGACTCCTACATGGCCTATTGAAACTTGAGTTCCAGACCTGGGGGCTTGAAAAATCATATTGAGAGTGTGTGTGTGTGTGTGTGTGCATGGCCAAAATCCTGAGAAAAGAATGGAAAAGAAGGGATTGTGGTGTAGCCGTTCCCTATGTGGGGTGATTTCTCATTTTCCCTGTGTCTGCCACTTGTCTCTCTCTGATGAGCACAGGTGCCCTATGACAAAAATATAATATAAAATAAAATAATAAAATAAAAACATTCCAGAAAGTTTGTTAGAATTATAGACCTTTTCCTGAAGCCAAATAATGGGAGAAAGTGGAAAAGATGAGGGGTTTGGTACCGAAATCACAATAATTCTGAGACAAACTTCAGAAGCACAGTATCAGTTGGGCATTGAGCATGTGCTTCTAGTTACAGACATCTTTTTCTTTCCTTTATACACAGTTTTGATGCTTATTAACTACCTTATTTTAGACAAGTTTTTTAACTCATTTGAGTCTCAATTGCTTTGTTATGAAAATGACAATGCATTTCTATGTACAAACAAAAAATAGACAGAAACAGACCTGAAGAAAGTAATCCCATTTACCACAGCCACAAGAAGTGTAAGACACCTAGCAATAAAACTAACCAAGGAAGCCAAAGACCATTATAAGAAAAACTATGAAAATCTTAAAAAGAAAATAAAAAGGACACAAAAAAAGTGGAAGGTCATCCCATGTTCCTATATTGGCAGAAATAATATAATCAAAAGGCAATCCTACCCAAATTAATCTACATGTTTAATGCAATCACTATAAAATTACAAGAGACATTGATCACAAATCCAGAAAAGACAATCATAGAATTTGTCTGGAAAAAAGCTATCTGCACCAGAAGATTGGAGTGGGTGGCATCTCACTCTCTGACCCCAAAATATATTACAAAGCTGTGACAATCAAAACAGCATGATATTGGCACAAAAACAGACATGAGGACCAATAGAACAGAGTAGAGATCCCAGAAATAAACCTCAAAACGTACATCCAACTTATCTTTGACAAAGGGTACCAGTCAATCTGGTGGAGAAAGAAAAATCTCTTTAGCAAATGGTGCTGGAAAAACTGAATATCCACCTGCAGAAAGATGAATCTGAACCTCTATCTGTCACCATTAACAAAAATCAACTCAAAGTGGATCAAAGACCTAAACTAAGACTGCAAACTATAAAACTACTGGTGGAAAACACTGAGGAAACTCTGGGAGACATTGGGGTAGGCAAATACTTTTTAAGCAACACCCTCAAAGCACAGGCAATGATCTCCAAAATAGACAGGTGGGATAACATCAGATTAAGAAGTTTCTACACAGCAAAAGGACACCGTAGTTAGTGTGAATAGACAACCCTCAGAATGGGAGAGAATTTTTGCTAACTGTGCCTCAGAATACACAAGAAACTCAACGACTTACTTGGAAGAAAATTATTAACCCAACTAAAAGATGGAAAAAATGAGCTGAATAAATAACTCTCTAAGGAAGACATATGAACAGCAAAAAAAAAAAAAAAAAAAAAGCGTATGAAAAAATGCTCTACATCCCTCATCATAAGGGAGATGCAGATCAAAACCACAGTGAGATACCACGTAACCCCAGTCAGAATGGCAAATATTAAAAAAGAAATGATAAGAGCTGGCAGGGATGTAGTGAAAGAGGAACACTCCTACATTGTTGGTGGGAATGTAAATTGGTCCAGCCACTGTGGAGAACAATACAGAGGCTCCTCAAAGACCTTCAGATAGAACTACCATATGATCCAGCAATTCCACTCCTGGTCATCTACCCAAAGGACCGGAGAATGTTCAGTTGGAAAAAAAATGCTTGCACAACAATATTTATTGCAGCATTATTCACAATTGCTAAGACATGGAACCAACCCAACTGTCCACAAACAAATGAATGGATTAAAAAAGTGTGGCACATATATTCCCTGGAATACTATTCAGCCATAAAAAACAACAAGCCCCTGGAATTTGATAGAAAATGGGCGAATATGGAAGATTTGTTGCTGAGTGAAGCAAGTCAGTCTATGAAAAAGAGACATTGTATGTCTCCACTTAACATATACCTACTGTCTGCACTCTATGGTAGAGACTAAACGTCTAGAGGACATAAAAGCATTAAAAATTGTTATGGACACTAGAGACAAAATGGAAGAAGAGTGTGTGTGGGGGGGGAAGAGCATAGGAAAGAAATTTGGGGAAAATAGAGAGGTAAGACATTTGTGGGACACAGATATGGTTTATTATCTGTTTATTATCTGTTGATGAGGATGTGTATAGTATTCTTGACTGGACTGGACTAAAGTATATATCTTGTCTCTTTATGTTTAGTGATTGAATGTATAAATAATAATAAAAAAGAAAATGACAATGATAATAATATTTATCTGGAAGTTGAATTCTGTTCCATTAATGATGTGTCATACTTATGTGAATCCATAGCATCTCACACTTCACATCACTAAGAGTCATTACTTTTGTAAATTTCTACAATATATGAGAGAAGCAACTGTGGCTTACTAATTATTGCTGAAAGCACAACACTTCCTGTCAAATGAAAGCCACTCAGGAACATTTTATAAATTTTTTTTCTTTCTTTTTTTTTTTTTTTTGAAGAGGTGCGTGCACTCGCCAGAAAGACAGAGACAGAGAAATTGAAAGTGAGGAATCGTCCCCAGGGGGGATGGCCACGCCGCAATCCCTTCCCTTCCATTCTCCACTTGGAATCTTGGGCACGCACACACACGCGCCTGGCATGAGTTTAAGCTGCCAGGTCCGAGACTTGAACCGTGGTTGACTACGTGGGAGTCCCGCGACATAGCCATAATGCTAACCGCTGGTCCCTAAAATAGTTTTGATGAACATTATATGAAAGGAGTTGAAGGCATATAGTAGGTTGTTAATATATGTTTGTTAATTTTTCTCTAGAGTAAAATTTAGCAGAACTTTTCTGTAAAGGGCCAAAGAATGCATAGTGTATACTTTGCAGTACCTGAAGTCTCTGCCAAAACTATTTAATTCTGCTGTTAAAATGTGAGAACGGGGGACCAGCAGTTGGCATAATAATTATATCACTGGACTCCCATGTGACCAACCACAGTTTGAGTCCTGGACACAGTGGATTAAACCCATGCCTGGTGTGTGTACATGCATGCCCAAGATCCTGAGAAGAGAATAGAGGAGGAAGGATTGTGGCATGACCATTCCCCCTATGGGGGTGATTTCTCACTTTCTGTCTCTGTCTCTCTCTCTCTTTCCGGCGAGTGCACACACACTATAGCAAAAACCTTTCAAAAAAAAAATGTGAGAATGACCATACGTGATAGATAAATGAATAAGCATGTATGTGTTAAAATAAAACTTTATTCACAAAAACAGACAGAGTCAGATTCAATCCCATGGTCATAATCTATCAATCTCTGCTCTAGAGCATACAGTGATACATTACCTACTGTTGCTAGGACTACCTTTAAAACTGATCCAATGGTTGCTGTTCAAGGTACTGCCAGGAAAGAGGTTTAAAATGGGCTAAAAAGTGAGAAATAAATTATGACTCAATCTAATAGAGTTAAGCATTGATTTCCAGAACCCTCTTCATATTCCTGTTCCTCCACATGAGGTGCTTTACATGTTTAATTTCCATAGCAAAATTATTTCTTTGTAGACAACACTAAGTGAAACTTTATCTCAGTTCCAGCTAAATCATTCTGAATAAATGAAATGCATATGGATTTTTAAACTTCAACTCTATAATTCTAATAGATGTAAAAATATGTTCTCTTTATTATTCTATTGAAAGCAAATGGGTGTTAGGCTATACATGCTCAAATTACTTCTCATATCATCTTTGACATAAATATCTTTTGCAGTAATTACGAGTAAAAAGTTTCCATTTATCATGCTAATAATCTCATTATGTTTTTTTCTTCAAGTCTTGAGGATCTAATTGGAAGCCATCTTGAAACACACAAGCTTTACTAAGTGAAATAAACCTCTGTTTTTATATCTTGTGATTTTTGTAACAAAATGGTAAAATAACTGCTATGAATAGATTGTCAGAATCTACACCACATAATTTACATATATTTTCTGATGTCATTATTATGATACAGTTGTTCATACTTTATAGCTTGAAAAGTGGTGACTCAATAGACAAAATTATTTGCCCAATTATAAGACTGAAATCTAGATTTAAAGGTCACCAAACTTTCATCATTAAAAATATACATCCATCATTCCAACTATGCTTTAAATATTCTATTTTAATACAGTATTATTAAAAAAGTAATCTTGTACACACACATATACATATGCACACACACATTCCTTTTAGTTCACAAAGTATTTTCAGTTTTACTTCATTTAATTATTACATAAACCTCATTAATGGAGTTGTATGATAGAAATATGGGCACGGGTCACAATCCCCGCATCTTCAATTGGAATCTACATTTAACAAAATTCCTAAATAATCTTTATTAACATTAAGGGTTTTTGTTTTTTTTTTTTAAGTTTTTGCCAGAGAACTTTGTGTGCTCACCAGAGAGGAGTGAGACAAACAGAGAGAGTGGGAGGGAAAGTGACGAATCATCCTCCAACAGGGATGGGTATGCTGCAATCTCTTCTCTATTCTCCTCTTGGGACTTTGGGAAAGCATGTACACACACCTGATATGATTTTCAAGCCACCAGGTCTGGGACTTGAACCACAGTCAGCCATTTGGGAGTCTAGTACCTTAACCACCACACTACCTGCTGCCCCCGACATTAAGATTTAAGAAGCACTTCATTAACAAAGACATGACAGGTTAAAATCCTGAGAAGCAGTGCATTTCTCAGTTCAGATTGTAAAGTTCTCCTGAAATTCTGCCAAGGAACTGGGATGGCAAGTGCAGCTCACAGAGAGGGGCTAATTACCACCAGCTATCAAGATCCTTCATAGAGCTCCCTCTGACAGACAATGGGACGTCTACTGGAGAGAATAGATAACAAGACTTTTTAGTCAGAAGCTTGACTTAGAAGAGAAGGAAAACTACAATCTAAGCTCTACTCCTCTCCTCTCACCCTAAGAAAAGCAATGAATCCCTTAGAATGAAGGACTGTGATCCCAGAAATGTTCTGTTGTATGTGAACATAGGCATCTATTTTTCAAAGTAACCATTACGTGATATATCGAATGTGAGTATGACTAAAATTAGTTAAAACAGAGACTACTACTTCACCCAAGGAATATTCACACACATTCCTTAAGAATCCTCCTCTGAAGAATATTTTTCTTTTTTCATTTTTAGAGAGATTTTTTTTTTGCTATAGGGCACACGTGCTCTATGGAAAGACAGAGCGAGACAAAGAGAAGAAAGTGAGAATTCACCCCCCAGGGAGGATGGTCACACTACAGTCCCTTCTCTTCCATTCTCCCCTTCGGATCTTGGGCAAACATGCACATGTGCCCAGGCATGAATTTAAGTCACTTGGTCTGGAACTGAACCTTGATCAACTATGTGGGAGTCCAGCGATGTAACCATTATGCCATCTGCTGGTCCCTGAAGAAAATTTTTCTACGGCATGAAAATAAAGGTGGAATAAAGCAGCTAGAGGAAAAGACCTATTTCATCTCTTTTCACCTTCATTCTACTTTGATATTCTGTTTACTTCATTTTTTAATCTTTTCTTCTTTACTTCTTTTCCATTCTACCCTACCCTAATTACTATTCCTACATCTGTCTGTACACAGAATATTACATCATTGCTTCCTTCTCTGGTGACCATTCAAACAACAATGTCACTTCTTTATAATATTACAGTTTAAAACTTTAAAAGGGAAATATTAGAATATTGCTAAGCAGTTAAAAGTTGATATCTACTATCTGTGAGTAATGTATGTTTTCTTCATAGAAAAGATCCTCAGGCTCTGTTTATTTTCACATTACTTTTAAGTAAATAGAATATATCTGTGTATCTATCTTTATTGTTATTGAAGGTAAGTAGGTCAGCACTATTTAAGGAACGTTTTAGGCAAAGAGACAGTGAAAATAGTAAGAGAAAAAGCTCAAAATGTGAGACTGATAGAAGAAAGTAAGAAATGACACAGGTTACATAGAACCAGGGAACAATAATAGAATTTACAATTTTCAAGGAGGAGTTTAAGGGAACCAGCAGTTAGCGTAATGGCTATGTCACTGGACTCTCATGTAGTCAACCGTGGTTCACGTCCCAGACCCGGTGGCTTAAAACTCACACCAGGCGCATGTGCGTGCATGCCCAAGATCCCGAGAGGAGAATGGAGGAGAAGGGATTGCGGCATGACCATCCCCTCTGGGGGGTGATTTCTCACTTTCTTGCTCTATGTTTCTCTCTGTCTGTCTGGCGAGTGCACGCACACTATAGCGAAAACCTCTCAAAAAAAAAAAAAAAAGGAGTTAAGGAGTTTGAAATAATTCAGTATGCACATAAACATTTATAGTGTTGATTCTATTTCATGACTTAATGAGAAACAATGCTATTCAAAAATACAAATACAAAACAGAAAACCAAAGAAAGAAAAATTGATGAAGTAACTTACAGAAGCTTCTATCTAAAATTGGAGGGAAGGGGCAGATGGTCGAGCAGCAGTAACACAAAGCTCTGTGAGGCTGACTCACATAGGAAGGTTCTTAGTTCTCATCAGAAACGTTCCTAAACATGCCTGGCATGCGTGTACCCATGATCTGCTGGCTGAAGTTGGTGGTGGATTGCAGCATAAAAATTCTGTTGGGGGTACTGGTCTCTACATTTCTTCCTCTCTTTTACTTTATGTGTCTCTCGTTTATACCAGAAAGAAAGAAAACAAAAGAAAATTTAGAGAAATAAATAAATGTAAAATTGTTGAGCCATTTTTGGTTATTAAGTGTTCTTATTTGGACAAAAATAACCTTAAGAGAAATAAAATATTCTAGTCCTTAGACAGAAAATAAAACAAAGATTATCATCTCTTTTCTTAACTATTCTAGAATTTTCAGTCTTCCTAAGACATGCCTGTTATTTCATTTCTGGAGGAGGACCAGCATTTGGCATAATGGCTATGTCGCTGGATTCCCATGTAATCTGCTGCAGTTCAAGGGTCGGACCCAGTGGCTTAAACTCACACTTGGGCACATGTGTATGCATGCCCAAGATCCCAAGAGGAAAATGGAGGAGAAGGGATTGCAGCGTGGCCATCCCCACTGGGGGATGACTTTTCACTTTCTGTCTCTCTGTCTCTCTCTGTCTTTCTGGCAAGCGCATGCGTCCTACAGCAAAAACCTTTCCAAAAAAAAATAATAAATTATTTCTGGAGGAAACGTTTGTGATCGATAGAGAAGATACTAGCATATCCATCTACAAATAAAATAATTAAGAGAGTTAACTGGAAAAATATGCTAAACATATGGGACCTATTACCATCTAATATTTTGCCCAAAATACCACTTACCATAACATCAGTCAATCTCCTTTCCTTTTGTTTCTTTGTCTCCTTCAATAAATCTCTCAAAAACAAGTAAAAACATGGCTGGATGACAATGATTAAATGATTAAATTATAACATTAGCATGTAAATAATAATTATTTTAATGACATAAATACATTTTATTCATTGCCAGTGTTTTGTAGATGGGGAAAAAATAATTGTTCACTAAATATTTATATACAGCCAACACAGGTATGAGATTTGAAGATAAAAAAATGAGCAAGACCATGTTTGGACTCAGCTTTGGACAGCATAGATCAATGGCTGTTAACAAGGGGTAATTTTATCCACCTCTTTTTTCCTAGGGGACATTGGACTATATCTTAAGATAGTTTTGGTCTTCTAAACTAGAATGGCAGAGTGGTTTGGATACTGCTGGAATCCATTGGATAGAAAAACAGGAATGCTGTTAAATATTTTCCAATGCACAGACTAGCTGCCCTCTACCCCATGACAAAGAATTACCAGGTCCAAAATGATGCCAATGATGTGAAATCTTAGCTAAAATCAAGGGATAAATAATCAGAAAATGATATACATAGATACAGAACAAGTCCCTATGAGAAGCTAAAAGGAATAACTCACTCTGTGCCTGAGAGGAAAAATTTTGTGGGAAGTACATAAAAGAATGATTAAAGATTAAGTCATCAGGAAAGTATGTATATTAAAGTTAGTATCTAAATTACCCAAGATCCCAAGAGGAAAATGGAGGAGAAGGGATTGCAGCGTGGCCATCCCCACTGGGGGATGACTTTTCACTTTCTGTCTCTCTGTCTCTCTCTGTCTTTCTGGCAAGCGCATGCGTCCTACAGCAAAAACCTTTCCAAAAAAAAATAATAAATTATTTCTGGAGGAAACGTTTGTGATCGATAGAGAAGATACTAGCATATCCATCTACAAATAAAATAATTAAGAGAGTTAACTGGAAAAATATGCTAAACATATGGGACCTATTACCATCTAATATTTTGCCCAAAATACCACTTACCATAACATCAGTCAATCTCCTTTCCTTTTGTTTCTTTGTCTCCTTCAATAAATCTCTCAAAAACAAGTAAAAACATGGCTGGATGACAATGATTAAATGATTAAATTATAACATTAGCATGTAAATAATAATTATTTTAATGACATAAATACATTTTATTCATTGCCAGTGTTTTGTAGATGGGGAAAAAATAATTGTTCACTAAATATTTATATACAGCCAACACAGGTATGAGATTTGAAGATAAAAAAATGAGCAAGACCATGTTTGGACTCAGCTTTGGACAGCATAGATCAATGGCTGTTAACAAGGGGTAATTTTATCCACCTCTTTTTTCCTAGGGGACATTGGACTATATCTTAAGATAGTTTTGGTCTTCTAAACTAGAATGGCAGAGTGGTTTGGATACTGCTGGAATCCATTGGATAGAAAAACAGGAATGCTGTTAAATATTTTCCAATGCACAGACTAGCTGCCCTCTACCCCATGACAAAGAATTACCAGGTCCAAAATGATGCCAATGATGTGAAATCTTAGCTAAAATCAAGGGATAAATAATCAGAAAATGATATACATAGATACAGAACAAGTCCCTATGAGAAGCTAAAAGGAATAACTCACTCTGTGCCTGAGAGGAAAAATTTTGTGGGAAGTACATAAAAGAATGATTAAAGATTAAGTCATCAGGAAAGTATGTATATTAAAGTTAGTATCTAAATTAGGGACAAGAATGTCTCAAAATGCTTTCCAGGGAAGAATGGAGCATATGAGAGAATACACACACACACACACACACACACACACATACACATTTGATCACATAAATTCCTGTGGTCAAAGTTAGAGCAAAGCTAACTCAGCCAAAGCTAACGCAACCAAAATTCAAAAGGATCCTTCATTATAGGACAATTGGAATGAGAAAGAGAAATGGGGGCAGGGAAATAAGTTAGAAGATTACCACAACATTTAATGGAAATAAATAAAATCCTGTATTAGAGATGTGGTTCAGAAGATGGTTTGAAAGGCCTGGAATCTATAGCCTAGGTGTACATGAGGCTGCCATCGAGCTAAGAGTAAGATCATCTATGCCTCATTACTTGCCCTTATTTTCTCCTTTAATTTATTTTTCCCATGGCAGAATATCCATCCATTAACAGAATCATGGCAGAAAAGATATACCTCTTAAGTATGCTCTAGACTTGGGATTTCAGCCTACCATGGACCTGCACCTAAGGCTCTCCCAGATGTGATTCTCATCCACTAAGCATTGGAGTGAAGCCATTATCCCTAAGTAGGGCAGGATGTCTTTATAAACTGCAGTCTTGCATGTTTGTATAGCACATAATCTTCAGCTTCCGGGGCCCTCTGAATGGTGGGAAGTTTGGCAGCTCATGCATCACTGAGCTCCTTGGTATATGAAGAGCTCCAAAGTTACTGAATAGTCCACACTGCACCATAAATTACAGGGTAGTTATTTCTTAGTTATTTAGCAGTTACAGTGCAATTAGTTCCACTTAATGTCAACTTTTGCCAATACGTCTTCCATTAGCCTGAAAATTATAGCTTGCTTCTGTAACAGCCGTAATGTGCAAGCAGTTTCCAGACTCCAGCTTGCATCTGGGAGGGGAAGGGAGAGAGTAAATTGCTAGGCAAGCCAAGTTGATTTGAATGTGGATGTCTGGTCTTCACCTCAATTCAGAAGCCATCCACTGACAACCTCACAGCCCCCCTCTGTATCAGTGAGTGAGTGAGAGGTTTGAAGGAGCACAAATGCCCACAGCTGGAGAGTGTGGTATGACTCATGAAAGATAGGAATAAACTTGTCAGTACTGAAATTCCAGAGCCTGACAAGGTGAACTCCAAGCTGTGCCACCCTCCGGATATAGAGAAGGCTCAGATGAGTCCATGTTTGTTGCTTGGTTTGGAGTTTACCAACATACTGTTTCATTTTCAGTCCATCTCCCACCGATGGTACAAAAGGATTATACGTTCCAAACTTTCTTTCCTTGCTTTCATCTCAAATTCAACTTGTCTCTGTATCCTATGCTTTGTAGAGTAAAATTAAAAAAAAAAAATGCCTTAGCATTTCTTTTATTCTTTCTCTCTACATATGTGTGTGTGCGTATACGCATGACTATGAGGTTTTACAAAGCAATCCTTTTGGAAGCTATTGACTCAATCCTTCAGAACGTTCTTCTGTCATTTATGAAGCAGTTAATCACAGCCCCTATTTACTAGACACTTAATATGTGCCAGGCGCAATGCTGATCATGTTGTTTCAGTTGTCTGGTTTCACAAGGTTGCTCCCTTAATATAATTTCCCTTTTCTACACAAAGACCGTAAGTAATAAAGAAATTAAGCAACTTACTGATGGAGTAGTATTTTATCCTAGGTTTTTTGAAATCTAAATTCCATGTTATTTATTAAAAGCTTTTCAGCCATTTATTACTATTTATTGAGTAACCGCTCTCTATGAGCTAGGAATTGGAGAAACAAAGTGATCCTATTGTATAAATGAGAGGGTCAGGAGGTTCTAAAATAATACTTACTTGTGCATGTGTGCATTTACACGCAGTGCCATTTAAATGGACTCTTTCTAAAAGGGTTTTCCAAGAGTATGTCTGCTTTGAACAATGATAGCTTTGTTATAAGTACATGTGGCTTCTAACAGAGGTCAGTATGAGTCTGACTTTCTCTGTTCTATCTTTGCCTACATGTCTCTTAGGATCCTTATGCCATCTTGTTTTGAACTACAATTCATTGGTTACATTTGCTGCCTTCAACTTTTCTCCAAAACAGAGAATGGAGTATCTCCAAATCCTCTTGCTTACTTTAACACATGCACAGGGTAGGGCCGCCCACATGCTAACAAAGAACCTGGACTTTGGTTACTAAATGACCATAAGCACATTTAGTTACTTCTCTAAGCCTTGATTTCTTTATTGAAAAACGAGTATCATAACACTATCCTATTCCATAGGGATTTTGTTACAGGTAAATAAAACCATTGTGCAAAATACTTAGAATAGTGTCTGGCACAGAGTAGGTTTTCAATGGATATCTATAATTAACATTCAAAATATTATCATTTAGATCACAGTAATAGAGGCCTATGCAGTGATAGCAGTGATAAGAAGAAATAAAAGAAAATGTTTTATGCTATTTAATTCTCCAAAGACTAGGATTATATCCAACACAACCAACATAAATCAAGTTTTAGCATATTATATAGGCTTTTCTCTTTCTTCTGTCTTTCAGTAAAGTATGTGCCTCAATGGTTGTTTATTTACAGGAATGCATGATTTATCAATCAATACTTCTCAAGGAGTAAATAGAGCAAGTGCTTATCTCTGCATGTGTCCAGAGCAGTGGAAGTCACTTCCCCAGGTTTGGACAGCAGATATGCAGGGGAGTACAGGCATTTCCCTTCTTGAGCTCTGCCCCGTACCTTGTTATTTATTTATTTATTTATTTATTGTGAGAGAGATATTTTTGGTATGGGGCACGTGCACTCACCAGAAAGGAAAAGAGAGAGAGAGAGGAAAAAGAGAGAGACCATCACCCCTCGGGGGGATGGTCAGTCGCAATCCCTTCTCACATGCACCTGGGTTTTTAAAGTCACCAGTTCCAGGACCTGAACTGTGGTGGGCTATGTGGAAGTCCAGCAATGTAACCCTCACACCATCTGCTGTTCTCATACTTTGTCATTAATAACAATGCCACAGTTGTGGTGGTCATGCTATGTTCACAAAGACAGTCCATACAACTAATATAAACTTTATGATTTTATCTTATTCATTTTCATGTCCTGAGATGTCCAACTTGGTGGCTTGTTGGCAGTGAGTTTTTGGAAGTCAGTGACATCTGCTGAACAAATGGAAGTTAAGTATAAAATAGATTTGTATTTAAATGACAGGAAATGATGAATCAAGCAATCAGTCGGCTAATACTCACGAGAGTCTTTCCCTGGAGAGGAAAGATCTCGATGGATAAATGCAGTGCTTTTGCAGCACTTTAAAACATTGTATTAAAATTAAATATGACCACAAGGATTCTGAGTCCACTTATAGTCCACTTTCCAAAGTAGTCCGAGTCACAGAAACAGAAAGTAGAACAGTGGCAAACTGTAGGAGAAAAGGAGATTTATTCTTTAAAGGATATAAGCTTTTTCTTGAAGATTAAAAAAATTATTGATATCTCTTTCATGGCAGTGTATATAATTACCACAATTAAACTATTCACTTCAAAATGATTGAGACAATAGATTTCATCAAATATGGTTTTTACTACAATAAAAAGAGAAAAATTAAGCATGATCATTTGAAAATCTTAAAGCAGACAGTTAAATACAAAATTAGGAGTACACTTACACCCACTTTTGTTTTGTATCCTAAATTCCCTGATTCCTTCCACAGAGACAATAGCTATTAATGATTTCTGGGTTTCCTAGTAAAAAGAATCTAAAGCATGTATGTGGGGTTTTCTTACATTTCATACTTTTTGCATTGAAGGTGTATCAGTCAGGTGTAAACCAGAACAGAACAAGTATGAGATACACACACACATAAGATCATATGTTTATATACATATGTAGATATTTATCATGCAAAATTAGATTATGTAGTAACCCTGGGTACTGGCAGGTGATCAAGAAGAGAACTGATATGCAGTTGATGGTGAGGAGGGAAGATTAAGAGACAGCAACTTGAAACCCAGCAGGTAAATGGCGTATCTGTTCAGGGAATGCCTAAGACTCTTTCTAAAGGGCTTCCAAGTGATTCAATCAGGGCCAGTCAGGATAACTCCCTTCTGATTAACTGTAAGTCAACTGATGAGGGACCTTAGTCACATCTATGAGACCAATCTACAGTAGCATCTATATTAGTGTTCGGTTGAATAATTGGGAGAAAGTGTGTATGCTACAAAAATAGCCACAACTTTCTTTACCTCCTCCGCCTCCTCCGATAAATAGCCCTAGTAGTTCTTTCAGCTGAGAAATTCTATAGATAGAGCCATGGTTCATCTTAACCAAATTAACACTTCAAAAAATATTACAAAGGTACTCTACTATGTACAACATTAACACTTGGTCTTATATCAGAAAGATTTACCATGCTGATACATAGAAGTTTATTCTCTTTAGCAGCTGCAAGGTTCTTCAAGGCATGTGTGTAACATAATCTTTTCTATTGATCACATTTCTGTTATTTATAGTCATATTTTTACTTCAAACAATGCCTCAATGTTCTCCTTGTACATATACATGTCTTTTCTTAGATATACCAATATATTTGTAAAATATATTTCTAGGAGTCAGAATGCTGGTTCAAATCATGCAGGCACTTTAAAATGTCAAATGTTGCTACATATTTTCTTCAGAGAGGATGTAGCAACTAATACTTCTGTATTACTATTTAACTTCTATATAACTACTGAGTTTGTGTGCTCAAGATAGTTCTCTTCTTTTTTGCCTAGTATCACCCAGCTCAGCATTGCCCTATTTTTCCCCAGGCAAAGACATCTCCAAAGTGTGGGGGTTTTCATGAATTTACATTTTCATCTCCTTGAATTTAACCTCCTGTGCCCGAGTGACAAAAACAAGCATTAAGAGGGCCAGTAGGTAACATGGTAGTTAAGATGCAGGACTCCCATATGGTCAAGTGTAGTTTGAGTCCCAGACCTGATGGCTTCTTTCTCACTTTCCTAATCTCTTTCTCTCTCATGAGTGCACATTCCCTGTCACAAATTAAAAAGTAAGAATGATAAATAAAATTAAACAATTATTCTTTTCTTTTTTAGAGAGAGATTTTTTTGTCACTGGGTATGTGCGCTCACTGGAGAGACAGAGAGAGACTGAAAAAGAGAAATCATACCCTAGGTGCATAGCCATGCTTCTCCTCTATTTTCCTCTCAGGATTTTGGCCATTCACACACATGTACCTGGTGTATTTTAAGATGCCAGGTCCGGGTCTCAAAGTGTGGTCAACTACGTGGGAGTCGAGCAACATAACCATTACACCATCTGCTGGTCCCTGAATTAAATAATTCTTTAAAAAAATTAAACAAACAAACCTCAAGTCCAGTATCTTGCTTTACAAATCAAGTTTGCAAGCTGATGTATGATAAACCTCTGGAAAGTCACAGAAACAAAGGGTGAGAGACACCAAACAGAGTGTAAAGCCTACCTTGTAACATGTATTGTTCAGGTTTCTGTTTGATTGGTTTGTTTTTAGATTCTTTTGCCATAGGGTGTGAGTGCTTTCCTAAGACAGAAAGAGCGACAGTAAAAGTGAGAAACCATCCTCCAGGGGGATGGTCACACCACAATTCCTTCTCTATTCTTCTCTTGGGATTTTGGACACTCATGCATAAGTATCTGGAGTGATTTTCAAGTCACCAGTTCTGGAACTCAAACCACTGGTAACATGTGGAAGTCCAGTGCCTTAACTACTATGCCACCTGCTGGTCCCATTGTTCAGTTTTTCTACAAATTGTTCCTGCAAACTTAGATATTAATTTTTAGAATCTTTGATGCCACCAAGGCCCTATTTGATAGATCCTTTTAAGTTTAAACTAGCTAAGGCAATTTTGTTTTGGAGGATATCTTAATTAGGGAAGCAATTGCACAGCTAATGGAATTGTAGCTTAAATGGCAGATATATGTGTTCAGAAAGGTGTTGACCTTAAAAAATAGAGGGTAAACCAAACACGTGACAGGAAGAAGGCAATAATTGGATATGAGCCTGTGCCTTTCATTTTTATTTAAAGACCATACCAGGATCTGTTCTTAATTTAACAGTTTTACCTTTTCTGTATAAACTCAAGGCCCAACTAATGATGTGACCTCTGTTCAGGGAGAAACAGGAAAGGTTATTAGAGACTTTGTAAAAAGGCCCGTGCACTTTCGGGAGAGAGAATGTACTGGCTCAGATGTTTTGAGTTCAGAGATCTGCAGCTGTTTGAAAACCCAGGGAATTGAATGGAAATAAAATTGTCCACATCAAACAAAAGCTGCCCGTGGCTTTTACACCTAGTCTGATCCTTTGGCGTATCAAAGAAATCCTTTTCCCCCACAGACAAAATAACCCCATATAAATCAATATAGGGAGAAGAGACTAGAACAGAGTGTGCCAGATTCAAGCAAGTCGAGGGAACAGGGGCTGGGGAGGGTCTGAGGGAAGGAGTTTAGAGAGAGAAGGAAGGAGGGACAGAGAAGAGAGAGAAGACTGGTGCTGTCAAAGGGCCAGAGTTGGACCATGACAAGCATTGATGAGAAGAGTAGCTAATGGAAGAGAAAGAAACAGAGGAGAGACAGTAAAAGGAAGACGTGACTGAGCAAGTATCAAAGAGAGAGAGACAGAAGATTACTTATTTCTGTCTCCCTTTCTTCTAAGCGATTCAATAGAAGCTTTTTCTCTTATTGACAGAGGATGTGTGCACTTACCAGAGAGAGAGAGAGAGAGAGAGAGAGAGAGGATGTCTCTAATTTGGGGTGGCCATGTCATAATCCTTTCTCCTCCATTTCTTCATCTGGTCAAGACTTTGGGCATACACATGTATGTTCCCTGAGTGTTCTTTAAGTCACTGTGGCTAGGATCCAAACCATGTTGGCCATGTGGGACCTGGCTTCCTTAACCACTAGGCTACAGGGCCAACCTACTACATTTTTACTAAGTAACTATTATGGGTACAGGGCTCTAAAAATTAGCACTTCTTTCAGTGTTATGATTGAGGCACCTCACCCACCTCACAACGGCC
The DNA here is from genome assembly GCF_000334495.1 of Tupaia belangeri chinensis. NCBI lineage: Eukaryota > Metazoa > Chordata > Mammalia > Scandentia > Tupaiidae > Tupaia > Tupaia belangeri. Next base: position 115,985 of record NW_006203694.1, read on the forward strand.
CTGACCCTATCACCTAAGATGCACTGCACCATGTCTTAGAGACTTTGTGTTGAACAAGACACGGAGTCAGTTCCAAGAGGAGAAGACAGAGAGCAGGTTTAAATCAGCATGATCTATGAGAGGAGGCATTCAGGGGTTATGACCACAAAAAGTAGGGACTCTTAATCTTATCCAGGAGAAACTAGAATTGGGACAGAGGCTGAGGAAATGAAAAGGCAGGAAAGTAAGTGCAGAACTAACAATTTTTATGTATGGTAATTATTATAACAACCATTTTTTTTATAAGATTTTTGCCGTAGGGTGGTATGTGCTCACCAGAGAGACAGAAAGAGGGAAAGTGAGAAATCATCCTTCTGGAGGAATGACCATGCTGCAATGCCTTCTTCTCCATTCTCTTCTCGAGATTTTGGGCACACTCTCACACACACTTGCCATGTTTTTCAAGACACCATGTCTGGGACTAGAACTACGGAGTCGACCATGGGGATCCAGCCTCCTTAACCACCAGACCACCTGTTGGTCCCCAATGTTCATGTTTAAGGCACTATATTTAATGTTAATCTATCACGATCTAGATTCTGCACAATGCTATACTTTTTAACCCATTTTGAAGACAGAAAAAATGTTCTATTTGAGGGATAGGTGATTTCCCCCAATTCTTAGAATGGGAACCCATCCATGACCATTTTCTATCAAAGACAATGTTCTTCCCACTACATTGTTACTAAGGAGAGGAGAAGAGGTCAAGGAAGAATGGTAGGAGAAAGCAGAAAATGAAATGAGAAGACGAGAGAGGATGGGGCTAAATAAAGAATGAAGAGAAGAAGGAGACAGAAGAAAAAAAGGATGGGAAAGCCTGTAAGAGAAGAGAGAGTGAAGAGGAAAGAAACAAGTTTAAGTTAAGTCTTAAGTGAAAGACTTTAAGATGGACAGTTCTGGGGTGAGAAATGGTGGCAGTGAATTTATGAGCAGAGTGGGAGAGAGTGAGAAAGACATGAATGTGTAAGAAACCTGCAGGTCCCTGGAGTGACTAATATTGAAGAAATTGACAGAAAGGGACAGTGGAAAAGTAAGGACTAGAGACATGCTTGAGAGTCCAGGGTCAATGACAACCATGAGAAGCCCTGACTGATCTTACAAAACTGGCCCTCTCAGGTCTTACCTTGAATTTCTCTGCTTCTGGCCCCTTGACTGAAGCCAAAATTATCTCTACCCTTTCAAGTCCTCAGGGCAGGGAGTTACTATACAGACTTGGATGTGGATCAAGGCATCAGGTGTCTAACTCTCTAGCCAACATCAACACTCTTAACAAAGCAAATCTCTGCTTTTCCTACAGAAGAACCACGGAAAGGGGTCATGTAATACTGAGGAAAGAAATGAGAAGGAAAGAACAGGGGCTGGAAAGAGAGGCAGATAGAAAAATGGTGAGTGGATGCACTAGGTCCAGACTGTTTGGACCATGTGCCATAGTGGTTAAGATGCTGGACTCCCACATGACTGACCATGGTTTGAGTCCTGGACCTGGAGGCTTGCTTTCTTACTGCTCATTCCTACCCCTGGTGAGCACATGTGTCCTATAGCAAATTAAAACTAATAATAGTAATAGCAAATAAAATTAAATAAGTAATTCTTTAAAAAAGACAAATTTTTAAGAGAAACTCCCGGACTTCATAGATAGGGAGACTGAGGCACAGAAAGGATATAAATTCTGTCCTAGATCAAGCAGCAAAATAAGGTCAAAGCCCGGGCTTGCTCCAGATTTCTGTCCAATGTACTCTATCATCCTGTTTGTGAGGAGAAGGGAAAGATGAGACACAGGGAATTCGAGCACCTGGATAGCTAAAAGAATGTTACATCATCTTCCACTTCAAAATAACTAAAATAATGGATTTCGAATGTTCTCAAAGAAAGGATAAGTATTTGATGTGGTGCTTTTGCCAATTAGCCTGATTGAGTTGTTCAATAAAGTATACACATATTAAAACATCACATTGTATCCATAAATATATACAACTATTATTTGACTATTAAAAATAAAACTCTAAAAAAAAATCATGAAGGGCCAGCATTGCTCTTCTGCATTTCCTGAAAGCGGGAGCATTTGCCTGCAGGCACACCTCGTTCTGGGAGCTCAGGTTGCAAGAGGCTGCAAATTTAAGCAGGTGCTGCTATTTCTGTCTTGTTCCCTGTCTATTTCCAACCACAGGATGCTGTGGGAAAGTCTTGTAAAATAGTGGAACTACTGCTCTCTCATTCCCTTATTTCCCCACTTGGCCTCCCCTTCTGCAAACCATACCTCCAACCCCATATAATCCTGCAGCTAAGGAATGCTTTTACCCCTACCCCAGGCTCTGGCTGACAGTTTGCTACCTGTCTTGAATGAGTCACTCTGACTTGTGCAGGAATTGATAAGGAGCTAACCTCATATTGCCTGTTTGTGAAGGCACTCTAGAGATCACTGAAACTAACACAAATAAGGTTCCTGTCTTAGATGAGGGGCTCAATATATGTTTGCTGAGCCAATGAATGAATGAATTAACACTTGGGACCAATGAGTGCAAAGAAGCTCCAGATGTTTCCCGGCAAAATAATGGCAGTACCAGAATTATTAGCAGGTCTTTCGAAGGAGTTAGGTAGGCAGGAGTGGGGGTTAGGGTCCATGATAATCCATGCATAATAATCCATAAAGGTGATTTTGATCTAAACCTTTTAGGCTCAGTCCATGTTAATGAGCTCAAAAATGCATCAACCAAATCTAGGCATGAGGAGGTCTCAAAGACAGAAAGAAACATGGCAGCACGGAGTCCTTGAATCAACCAAATGAAATACATGCTCATGGAGTATGGTAGGGTGCAGAGTATGGTAGGAATTGTGGATTGTACTAAGCAAGGAAGTCTCATATAGGCTATAACAAAGTCAACCCATGAAATCATCAAGCTGAGCTTTTAAAAGACAAAGGACAGGAAAATTGGGGCCAGAAAAATGAAATGGAAACAAAGGCTTTTGGATTCCATGCACAAAGAGGAAGGTCAACAGCACCAGCACGTATATATTGAACCATGAAGAGAAATCACATGGAAGGAAGATATTAGGAATATCCATTGTCAGGCATACTATTTGGAGAGAGGCTTTTTTCTAAGAGGATGCAAAGAAAGGAGTGGCCAGTGGGACAGAGAACAGACAAGTGATTCTTCTCCTAAGTTAGCTCTGAGCTTGAGTAGGTTCTCACAGTAGACTTGGAGGGGCCAAAGTGACTTCTCCTACAAGAGAGATCTTGTAAATCATCCTGAATAGAAAAGAGGCAACCCGTGATTGTAGAAAAGGTTTTAGTTTGTTTTTCTTTTCCCCCATAATTAACTATAGATGAGTTAAATCCATACTTGGGAGGGCAGCAGATCACTGTCTCATAGGAGATAAGCTCTAGTGTGGTACAAAAAAAGTGAGATAAATACAAAGGATCTTCCAAAGGCTCCTAGAGGGGCCAGCAGATGGCTCAGTGGTTGAGGTGCTGAACTTGCACATGGTCCACCACAGTTCAAGTCCTAGACCTGACATTTTCGCTTTCTCACTTTCCCTCTTTTTTACTCCCTCCAGTGAGCACATGTTGACTATAGCAAATTAATAAATACTACTAATAATAAGCTAGATATACTTCTTTTTAAAAGTTTATAGAAAATGCATCCTATGAAAAAAACTACACACAAATTTCAAAAATTTTTTTCCACCAAAACACTGATATTTGGATTCCATATTTTCACCAACTTTTTGGAGTCTCTGCATATACTCTGCCTTTTGCTTTATATGAAAAATTGAGAGAAATCACTTCCTTTCTCAAAGCCTCAGTTTTCCCATGTGTAAAATAGTTATTGGTGCTTTATACATACAGTTACCAGGGTCCTTCACTGGATTCTTTTCTTATTTTGTAAATATTTACAAGTGCCATTCCTTCTTGCTGTGGGAAATCACTGTAGATAGAAAAAAAAATCACTTTTCATTTAATTACTCTTACTAGGTTAAAAGAGAGAGGCTCTTCAAAAACAGAACCAGGAATCAGTGGAAGAAACTCCATTAAAAACATGTTGATAATTGCTTAGTAGCCAGTCAGACTCTGAGGTCCTTGAGAACTAAATACTATGATGTTGAAAACATTCTGGGTGCTTTTACAGTTCAATACCTTGCAATCCTACTTCCTTATATGCATAGACAAAGTTGCTCCTTTAACTGAAGTCAAGTTAAATTGATAGACATGGACAACTCTGCATTTGACCACAAGGTGCTTGCACCTTAATAACCATTGCATTTTGTCTTGCAAACTTTATGGCTCAGGTTGGTTTCACATTTCTTTATAAGCTTTTATTTTTGCGGAAATGGCTTTCTTCACAAAAAGCATTTCTAAAGGTTGAATATAGTAATTAGTGACACTTACACATTTAATCTTCTCAGTCTTTCCCTGTGTATGGCTCTCCTCCGTGCATCTAGTCCTTAGAGTTTTATGCCGGCATCAAGGAAATGTTTTCATCCGTCTTGCTGCTATTTTCTTTTCTGTCTTATAAATCCTTAAAGAAATGTAGTGTGAGTGAATTTAGTGAGAGGCTGGATGGATGGCTCCAGAGAATGAATTCTCTTCATCTAAAGAGCAGTCTCTATACACAGGGAAGCAAACAGCATCTTCCAGCTCTGTCAACATGATTATTAAGCATTTATAGAGCTTCTCTCTCTTTCACTATAACAACTACAAGCAGTTTAATTAGTTGGTTTTCACCCCGGAGTTGTAAAGATAGACGATTCAATTTATCCCACCTTAGATTAAATGCACATTTGAACCCAGACTCTCTGAAAGAGTATGAAGAGTGCTCAGCTTGGAGTCAAATGCCCTGGGTTACTCTCTGAGCCTATAGTTTTTAAGCTTTGTGACCTAGTGCAAATCATTTCACGACTCCCGGTCAACATAAAAAAAAAAAAGAATTCATATCCCCATTCCAATAAGGCATGCATTCTCAATGATGATGAAACCACATGCTCCCCCAAGGTGGTTAAAAATTGTTTCTTTCTCTTTTTATGTATAGAGCACAAATTTGCATACTGCCCAGAAACAGACATTCAGTATATCTGTGGTATTGAAATTTTATGAGTGGGGCAATTAGGAAAAAAGTATTTAAAAGTTCTCCTTGGGAGGGATGATAATAAAAAAAAAAAATCTGAGGAACCCTGCAGTAGAGAAAAAGAGGTAATATTCATTGAGCACCTACTATGTTCCAGCCTTCATGCTTCCATTAAGCCTCATGACAACCTTGTAAGGGAACTGTGAGTATGTGCCTTTATTTATAAGGGAACTCAGGATAGGAGGCAACTAAGATCATCTGCACAAAATGCTTTTTAAATAAGTTTCTGAACAATATAAAGCAGTACTATTGATAATTTGGCATATTGGTTACAATATCAGTTATTTGTTGCTAGAAAACAAACCATCTAACAGCCAGTAACTTAAACAGTCTAAAATCCAGTGGCTTAAAATCATCACCATTTCTGTTATTCAGAAATGTAAGCTGGGTTCAGCTGAGCAGTTCTGGTATTGACTGAGTTCTCTCATGCATTTTTTTTTTGTGTGTGGTGGTAGGAATTTTTTTGATAATATATTTTATTTTATTTTAATTTACTTTATATATTTGCTCACTATACATTTCTTAGCTTGTAAAGTGATTTTTCCAACATGAATACATTTCACGCCAGTACAATTAGGGATACTATACATGTTATGAACAGATAATAATCTATTTTTGTGTCCCATAAATATCTTGCCTATTTTTCTCCTTAATGTTTTTCCTCACACATTCCTCCTTTTCCCACCCACTTCCCACACTGTATCTGGTATCTATAACCATTTTACATGTTTCCATATTCTCTAGTCTTTCACTTTCAGCCATAGAGTACAGACAGTTGGTGTAAATTAAGTGGAGACATACAATGTCTCTCCTTCATACTCTGGCTTGCTTCACTCAGCAGTAAATCTTCCATATTCATCCACTTTCTGTCAAATGCCAGTGTCTTGTTTTTTTATTGTTTATGGCTGAATAGTATTCCACAGAGTATATGTGCCACACTTTTTCAATCCATTCATCTGTTCCTGGATGTTTGGGTTGGTTCCATGTCTTAGCAATTGTGAATAATGCCGCAATAAACAGATGTGGAAGCACTTTTTTAACTAAGCGTTCTTCTGTCTTCTTGGTAGATACCCAGGTGTGGGATTGCTGGATTATATGATAGTTCTATTATGCATCTTTAGTAAGCTACTGGTCACTTGGGCTGTCATTTAGGTAATTGTGCTCCTACAGGTTAGCTGGTTAGTGGTTGCAGTGGTCAGGATGCCTGAAACTGCTATTTGTCACCCTCCAGTTGGTTAGCTATGGTGGGGAAGGTTTCTTGAAGTTTAGGCTTAGAGTCAAAACAGTTACTTCAACCTTAACATGTTTGGTCAGATCAAGTTTCAAAGTTAACACAGTTTCTAGCCGTAAGAGAATGAACTCCATTTCTTTTTACATTATTAATTTATTTTTTAAGTTTTTTTTTTTTTCCCATGGGGTGTGTACACTTACAGAAGGAGGTGTGTGTCCCAAAGGAGGTCAGCCATGCCACAATCACTTCTCCTCCATTCTCCTCTGAGAATTTTGGGTATGTACATACACATGCCAGGAATGATTTTCAAGCTACCAGGTCCATTTTTTTTCTCTCTCTCTACCTCTCTCTCTCTCTCCCTCCAGAGCCCCCCAAGAAAGTCTTGCCATGCCACAATTTCCCTTATCCATCAGCCTTCTAGTCAGCTAAGATATAGACATACCTGAGATATTTCCACCTGTTCAGACTGACCCAGAACCTAAACCCTGGGCCTTCATATATGGCTCCTCTGTGTCTCCAATATCTCCCAGGGGTACCCTATCACCTATAGCACTGCAGCTGGGATTGAACTCCATTTCTTAAAGGAGAGGCTACAAGGTCACTTTGTGAAGGCTATGGATAAAGGGAGGTGAACGATTGTAGCCTTTTCGATAAACAATCGTTCTCATCATACTGAAGCAGAAATAATAGTCATTGACTGGTCTACCCTTTGACCTGCAGAACACCTTTAAAACTGTAAACTGTGATATGAATATTAGTTATCACCGTCCTTTGGCTTGTGATTCTTAAAACTATGTGTGAACAAAAGAGTTGACACAATGTCCCCCTCTGTACACATTGTTGTGGAATAGTGGCAAAACAACTTGCTAAATTATTCTGAAAGAGTTATAAAGAAATATACTTCTGCTCCAAATCTTGCTTCAAACACCCTCCATTTGAGCAAGAATCTAATGAACCTGCTAACTAACCATTCTTCTCAGGTTTATAAGTTCTCTTCAAGCATTAAGTTAGGACATCAGAAAGCTGAGTTCTTGGATGCTATTATATCAGCTTCGCACAAAATAGCCTTCCCTGAGTTATGGCTTTAAGTCACACGCTCTGCCTTTATGAAGGGCCAGTCTGTGAATCACCCAAGAGAAGAGCATTTCTGTATCTTTTCTAAAATTCCAGTTGTGGATAAAGTGCACCAAATGGTGTTTGTGTTTTCTTTATATATGGGTATACATATTAAATATTTGCTTGGGTTAAGGTCCAGGAAGAATTTTCTCTATAGAAGAATTTGTATGTTTTCTGTTATTGTATAATTCAAAATGCTTCTCTTTATCGCTTAGCTGTCAGAAAATAAACTAATTGTCCCTGTACTGTAATCTTCTCAACTCAAGTGCCTAAATGTGCCAATTCTATCTCCTTTTTTAAAATGCTTTTTCAAATAACTTTACATGTTATTTTGCCTACTTGTTTCAACTGCTTAGTCATCTTAAGCCATTTCAGAAGAAGTCAAAGGACATACTTAAAATCTCTCTTTTTTTCAAGTGAACTAATGTCCTGGGGAGATGTTCGCATAATTATAAGTTTGAGTTTGAAAGATTAGTCCTTCAGATGCTATTTTTAGCACTCTGTGTACAGGGACTGCTAAGCTGCCTGAACACGGATGGGAGTGCCCGAGTTTTTCTCTTTGGTCCCAATAATTTTACTCTCCTGAACTGTAGTTATTTGCATTGAAGAGTCTTTCTACTCAGTTGTGCTTTTTTTCCTATAACAATAGAAATCTTTTTTAAGACATGGGAATATTATGTTTACTAGAATTACTAATTATCTTTAATGATACACAATTTAGAAAAAGATTTAAAGTACTGTGAAACGTACCTAGCTCTCAATTGGTTTTCCCTCTGGTAATCTTTAAGTTTGGTCAGAACTTCTAAACTGCATTTACATTTCTGGTTGTCAAAAGCTCAGTCTCAGGACCAACAGTTATCGTAATGGCTCTGTTGCTGAACTCCCATGTAGTCAACCTCGGTTCAGCTCCCAATTCCGGTGGCTTAAACTCACGCTGGGCACGTGTGCATGCATGCACAAAATCCCAAGAGGAGAATGGAAGAGATGGATTGTGGCATGGCCATCCCCCTGGGGATGATTTCTCGCTTTCTGTCTCTCTGTCTCTTTCTGGCAAGCTCCTGTGCCCTGTAGCAAAAACCTCTCCAAAAAAGAAAAAAAAGGTCTCTCCTCTTGTGTTGCTCTAGTTTTGAAGTCAGACCCATAAGGATCAAAAGAGTAGAAATGTCTCTTGTATCTACTATTGCTCTCCTGGGCTTTAATTATAGTGGCTAATAAATATTTGTTGAGTGACCAATAAGTATTTGCTCTTCATCTTTCCCACTGCCAGGGAAATTTTTGCCAGTTACTTGACTACTCTGGCCAAACAATCTCATCCATGAAATTGGTATAAAAATACAAGCTTCACAAGGTACTTGGAAAAACTGAGTAAGATAATAATCATGAAAACCTATAATGGATTATGAAGCACTGTGGACATAGGGGTGTGGGCAAATGAATTTTCCTCTTTGGCCTCCTCTTCTTCTTCCTCTGTAACATTGTCCTTTCTTGTCATCATGATTTATGTTCCCATTCTTAACTAGAAAACATGAATGTTCTGAAAGTTCACTGACTAGCACCCCTGTCCAAGGAGGTTTCCTATTTCCAGATCATCTCCACCTTTGGCTGGGTCAGTGAAAGCCCCAAATGCTTACAAATATAATGTTGCTATTACATCATATATAATTACTGAAGCTGAGGGTGGATTGCAACATCAAGATGCTGTTGGGGGAGCTGTCTCTATGTCTGTTTTCTGTCCCTCTCATTTATGGAAGAAGTAAGTGAATAAACACTTTTTCCCAAAATTCTATAAATTGCCTCCAGCTGTAAAGTTGTGTTAGATCTGTTATGCCCTTTGACTGAAATAAGCATGACACATTTCCCCTTTGTCATGTGCCACCAACTTTCTACCATTTCCAAGGGTAAAAAAAGCTGGAGATTTAGGGATAAGTCAGAAAAGCAGACAATGACACACAAAGACAAAAACCCCAAGTTTTACAACCTTACTTCACCACGCCAAGCTAATGGGCACCAAACTGTGACACAGAGAATATGCCTGACACCATCAGCACCAGCAGCACCAGGATACTTTTGTATTAAGTACAACTGGAGTAGGGTACAAATGATAGTCACAACTAAGGGAGTTATCGAAGGTTCTTGGGCATATATCCAAGGTCGTGGAAAGAACGCTGGATTTTTTGTTTGTTATTTTCCTATAGGGAGAGTGGATTTTCTGGAGTGAGACAGAGAGAAATAGAGGGAGAGAGTGAAAGAGAGAAATCACCCACCAAGAGGGCTGGCCATGTCACAATCCCATCTCCTCTAGTCTCCTCTTAAGACTTTGGGCACCCACACATTTGCTGCTGATTCTGACTCTAACCATATAGTCAGCCACGTGAGATCTGCCTTAACTACCATGCCCCCTGGCTGGCTCAGTCCTAGATTTTTAGTTGTGGCTCTGGGTTCTAATCTTGGATAAGATATAACAGCTTTTTGAACCTCAATTTTTTTCATCTGTAAACTGAAAGTTCAATCAATACAAGATGCTATCCAATATCTATTCAAATCAAAATACCATAACTTTGTCCATAAGTTTGTAGAAACAAAGGCCCCAGATTTTAGGTGACCTGGATAGAGACAGAATAAGTTAATGCAGATAGTTGGAATGGTCAGTCTAACTTGAGTTTATTCTTTGTTATTATTATCTTTTTTTTATTGCCAGAGGGCCTTGCGCTCATGAGAGAGAGGAAAAGCATCCCCTATAGATCATGGTCACACCACAATTCTCTTTCCTCCTTTCCTCCTCCTATCAGGATTTTTGGCAAAAACATGCACACCCAACATGTTTTTCAAGTCACTGGGGCTGGGACTAGAACCAGTCTGTCATGTGCCATGCAACGTAAACAGGGCTTTACCACTGTACTCTTTTTAATGTGATATTTTATATATTTTTCCAGCTTCTGAAAGGATCTCTTTGGGCCCCTGCATTTATCTCACTTATTGTGATTGTTAAAAGGCCAGGAAGAAAGGGTTTTCTTCTCAGGGACTCTCACAGAAATCCTGGCAGGACTAGTTTGAAAAATGAATTTTAATAAAATTGCCATTAGTTTGATATTTAGTCACAGCATTTAAATTTTAAATTACAAATAACTATGAAGGATTACAGAGGGTGGTTATTTATCAAAAGAAGGTACAAACTTCAATTAAAACATAAAAACTGAGTACCTATCACATCACACTGAAAAATGCCTGTGTGTGTTTCTAGCACTAACTGATAGTCTGCTCCTCTGTAATAGGAGACACGATTTTTTTTAACATGTTATTCTTAGTCTAACATGGTAGATTCATAATATTTGTGGAAATAGACTGAACCTCTCTCTTCTGTTTCATAAGTGAAAACCTATTTGAAAAATAAGGCCACAGTGTTTACGTGAAGCAGTGGGTAAAGAGAGCAAGCAGAACAGATCCTTAATCCTGTGAAGATCTTTATCTTAGATTTTTTTTTTGTCCTCTCAAATGCCTTTATGGCAGGATAGATTTGCTTTTTTTCATTAGCTAAACAGCTTTTTTTAAAAAAATACTATGAAATGCTTAGCAAATAATCACTTTACATGATACAGTTCATCGATAGAAGTAGTAACGGAGAGTTGTGTAATAGATTAAGTATGGAATGTAGTTGGAAGTGACAGTGCTTCCAGGCATCAACTACATGTCACATTAGAGTCAAGGCAGACAGGTATAATGTTTGTTGAATAAACAACTACTATTGACAAGTGGAGAACGAGGGAAGCAGGCAATCAAGAAATGCCATTATGTTTTTTTAAAAAAACTACAATACAATTTGTTTTTCCTCCCCTTCTTTACAAATTCATCAGAATTGTGGTGATTTTCAATAAAACGAACTTAGTCAAACAAATATTAGGTTGAATCATCACAAACCACTATTTATGTATGTCAAAAATAATTAGTTATTGGCATGTTTATACAGTTCATACATATATTACATTCACAGTCTCAGACCATGTGTATAAAGCAATGCTAGAAACTATTCAATTTCAAAAATAAAGTCTTCATGGAGTGAAGACTATGTATTATTGATTCATTTCTGTTGTATTTTAAACTGTGGAGAATGTGAAGAGTCTTACCAGATGATATACAATGACATGAAAAAAATACAGAAGAATTAAGGTCAGAGAAATTAAAAATTGTATGATCTTCAAATTTTTATTAAATCAAGGAAAATTCAGACCAGGCAGATTCTATGTTTTTGCAAATTAGTAAAACCGATGCAAACCACGACTTTGAGCAAGCTAACAACCAAGACAAGAGGGAAATCAAAGAAATATGATTTTTGCACATGAGTAGGAAGTCTAAAAAAAATAAGATTTCTGGGACTGCCAGGTGGTGTGGTGGTTAAAGACGTTGGGCTCCCACATGGCTAACCATGGTTTAAGTCCCAGAGCTGGTGACTTACTTTCTCACCAAAATTTCTCTCTTTCTTTGTCTCTCTCTGATCAAACTGGAAAATACTACTAATAATAAGTTAAATAAAATAATTATTTAAAAAGTAAGATTTCTTGGGAACCAGCAGTTAGTGTAATGGCTATGTCGCTCGACTCCCACGTAGTCAACTGCAGTTCACGTCCCAGACCCGGTGGCTTAGAACTCATGCCGAGTGCGTGTGTGTGCGTGCCCAAGATCCCGAGAGGAGAATGGAGGAGAAGGGATTGCGGCGTGATCACCCCCTCTGGGGGGTGATTTCTCGCTTTCTGTCTCTATGTCTCTCTCTGTCTGTCTGGTGAGCGCACGTGCCCTATAGCGAAAACCTCTCCAAAAAAAAAAAGTAAGATTTCTTTCATCTATGTCTGAGTCTTGCAGTCTTGCATATAAATGAGGAATAGATTTAATGAACAAATAGGTTTCATATCAGGAAGTGGAATGGTCTAGTGGTGTTAGGTTGCTGTTATATTTGTGGTGCTGCTTTTTCTTGTTTGCTTCTTTTAAATGTGCTAATAAGATATAGAATGAGGATCTAACTGAGGATTTTAAGAAAAAAATTTACAATCACTTGAATCGTATAAGGGGTTAACAAAATGTTTATGAAAAATGTGTATTATTTAAAAAATACAAGAATTTCAATTTTTTTCACCAATCTTCTTTAAGATTGCCAAAAAGTGCAGAGACTCACTGAAGACAGAAAGAGAGAGAAAGAGAGAGAGAGTCTCTCAAAGGGTCATGGTTATGTGATAATCCTTTTATACCTTTTCTCTTACCCATTAGGATATCGGGCATGCATATATGCTCAGTACGTTTTTCAAGCCACTGGGGCTGGGATTTGAACTTTAGAAAGCCATGTGGGATCCAGCTCTCTATACACAGTACCCCTTCTTCTTATTATTATTATCATTATTTATACATTTAATCATTATACATCATTTAGATTGCAAAGAGACTTTACCTAGCATGATATACACTTCAGAACAACCCAGTTGAGAATACTATACACATCATCAACATGTAATAAACCATACCTGTGTCCCACAAATATCTTACCTCTCCATTTCCTCCCCAATTTTCCTTCCCTATACTCTTGCCCTCTCCCACTCTCCTTCCACTTTGTCCCTAGTGTCCATAACAATTTTCAGTTCTTTTACATCCTCCAGTCTTTCGGTCTCTACTGTAGAGTGTGGACGGTTGGTATATATTAAGTGGAGATATGTGATGTCTCTGTTTCATAGACTGACTTGCTTCATCAGCAATAAATCTTCCATGTTCCTCCACTTTCTATAAAATTCTGGGGTCTTGTTTTTTATGACTGAATAGTATTCCATGGAGTATATGTGCAACACTTTTTCAATCCATTCACCTGTTTGCGGACATTTGGGTTGGTTCCATGTCTTAGCAATTGTGAATAGTGCTGCAATAAATATAAATTTGCCAGGACTTTTCTGACTGAGCGTTCTCCTGTTCTTTGGGTAGATACCTAGGAGTGAAATTGTTGGATCATATGGTAGTTCTATTTGAAGGTGTTTGAGGAACCTCCATATTGTTCTCCACAGTGGTTGGACCAATTGACATTCCCATCAACAATGTAGGAGTTCCTCTTTCACCGGATCCCCACCAGCCAGCTCTTTTTGTTTTTTTAAACTTTGCCGTTCTGACTGGGGTTAGGGAGTATCTCATTGTAATTTTGATTTGCATCTCCTTTATAATGAGGGATGTTGAGCATTTTTTCATATTGTTTTGGCTGTTCATATATATTCTTTAGACAGTTGTTTATTAATAAGGTTAATCATTTTCTTCAAGATAAGCAGCTTGAGTTTTATGGCTTCACATCTGAATTTTGAAACTTTTAAAGAGGAGGTAACCCCCATTCTATTCAAACTATTTCTAGAGATCCAAAATGAAGGAACCCTGCCAAATTCATTCTATGAAGCCTTCATCATTCTCATTTCCCAAATGGATAAGGATACGACAAAAAAGGAAAACTACAGACCTATATCTCTGATGAATATAGATGCAAAAATGCTCAACAAGATAATTGCAAACCATATCCAACAACATATAAAAAAGATTACTCATAATGACCAGGTAGGCTTTATTCTAGAAATGCAAGGAGTTCAACATATGCAAAACCATAAATGTGATACACTACATTAATAGAAAGATTAAACCATATAATCATTTCGATTGATGCAGAAAAAGCATTTGACAAAATACAAAATTCCTTCATGATGAAGACTCAGTAAAATTGACACAGAAGGATCATTTCTCAGCCTAATAAAAGCCACCTATGAAAAATCTATAGCTAGGGGCTGGCAGGTAGGGTAATGGTTGAGGCACTAGATTCCCACACACAGCTGACCACAGTTCGAGCCTTGGACCTGGCGACTTGCTTTCTCACTTTCCCTTTCTCTCTCTCTCTCTGTCTCTCTTTGGTCAAATTGAAAATAATAATAATGGCAATAAGTAAAATAAATAATTAAAAAAGGAAACTCTATATTTAGTATCATATTAGAAAAGCTAAAAGCTTTTACACTAAAAACTAATACTAGACAAGGCTGCCCAGTCTCTCCAGTCCTATTCAAGATAGTACTGGAAGTGCTAGCCAACATGATAAGACAGGAGAATGAAATAAAAGGCATTCCAATAGGGAATGAAGAGAAGAAACTATCTCTGTTTACAGATGAAATGATTGTGTACGTAGAAGAATCAGTAGAACATACCAAAAATCTTCTCAAAGTCATAAACTCATACAGTAAAGTGGCAGGATACAAAACTAAATGTCGAAATCTATTACATTTCTATATACAAACTACAAGCAGACAGAGACAGAACTTTAATGCTACTTAGCATAGCCACAAAAAAGTTTAAGATACCTAGAAATAAAACTAACCAAGGATGTCAAAGACCTCTATAAGGAAAATTATGAAATTCTTAAAGAAGAAATAAAAAATGACACAAAAAAGTAGAAGGACTTCCATGTTCCTGAATTGAAAGAATTAATAGAGTAAAAATGGCAATCCTACCCAAATTAATCTATACATTTAATGAAATCCCTATAAAATTACAAGAGACATGCATCACAGATCTAGAAAAGACAATCATAGAAATTATCTGGAACCATAGAAGACCTCGTATTGCCAAGATAATCCTATGCAAAAAGAGTGGAGTGGGTGGCATTTTACTTCCTGACCCCAAAATATATTACGAAGCTGTTATAATCAAAACAGCATGATACTGGCACAAATACAGACATGAGAACCAATGCAACAGAGTAGAGGCTCCAGAAATAAAGTCCAAAACGTACAGCCAACTGATCTTTGCCAAAGGGTACCAGTCAATCCTGTGGAAAAGGGAAAACATCGTTAGCAAGTGGTGTTGAGAAAACTAGGTATCTACCTGCAGAAAGATGAATTTGAAGTCCTATCTGTCACCATTGACAAAAATCAACCCAAAGTGGATCAAAAATCTAAATCTAAGACCTCAAACTATAAAATTACTGGTGGAAAACACTGAGGAAACTCTGGGAGATGTTGGGGTAGACAAAGACTTTATAAGTAAGACCCCGAGAGCACAGGCAATAATCCCCAAAATAGACAAGTCGAATTACATTAGGTTAAGAAGTTTTTACACAGCAAAGGACACAGTAATTAGTGTGAATCAACAACCCTCAGAACGGGAGAATATTTTTGTAAACTATGCATCAGATAAGGGACCGATAACCAGAATACACAGGAAACCTATGCACAGTGCTTAACTCTGCACTAGAGGGCTGACCCAAAAACCTTGCACTCTAATTTCATTTTTCCATGAACTTTTTGAAGTACCCTCATACTCCCAAAGTGTATTAAAAAATCTGAAATACTGGGACCAGCAGTTAGCTTAATGGCCATGTCACTGGACTCCCACGTAGTCGACCACGGTTCACGTCCCGGACCTGGTGGTTTAAAACTCACACCGGACACGTGTGTGTGCGTGCCCAGGATCCCGAGAGGAGAATGAAGGAGAAGGGATTGTGCCATGGCCATCCCCTGGGGGGTGTTTTCTTACCTTCTGTCTCTCTGTCTCTGTCTGTCTGGCAAGCACACGCACCCTATAGCGAAAATCTCTCAAAAAGTAAAAAAAATCTGAACTACCTAAAGAGCCCCTGGAAATGGGAATGCAGGAAAGTGGCAGATTATCATGAGAATAAAACCAGTAGTGGCCAGGAAGTTTCAAACCTGCTTTCTGAAAGGACTGGGAAGAAGCCATGTAACCAGATCAGCAAGATGAGGAAACCATCTCTGTGTGGAACATTTCAAAAAGAAAAATTGTTTAAAATAATGATATTAGCACATGTAATATTTAATATATTCCAGACACCATTCTCAGTACCTCACATGTAGTAACTCATTAAATTCTTACGATAATCTTTTGGTTATTACATGTTGATAATTACTTCTATATTATATTCTGTATTGTATGCATACTGTATTTTGTAAGTAATAATCTTTTGATTATTTTAAAATAATGAATATTCTTTCACATTTTACAGATGAGGAAACTGAAACATGAGGGACTCCAGTAACTTGCACAAGGGCCACCCAGTTAGTAAATGCCAGAACTAGATTTTGAAGTTGTCAGCTCAAAACCATCAATGTCCTGTGTGGCAATAGACCTTTGGGTGACTTAGAAAGTAACTTTATGTGCATTCTCCCCCATCAGCAATACTCACAAATGTAGGCAGCAAACGACTTGTGCCCTGGAAGAAGCTCATGCACATGTCACACAGCACAATAAAATAGATGTAGCCTCAACTCAGGAGGCTGCACAGTGTGGTTGATAAGAGAGCTAGAGGGGCAGCTGATGGTGTGGTAGTGAAAGCAACTAGATCCCAAATAATGAACTACACATTTGAGTCCAAAATCTAATGACTTGGAAAACATGCTGGGCGCATGTGTGTGTATGCCCAAAATCCCAAGAATGAAATGGAGGAGGAAGGATTATGTTGTGGTCATCCCCACTGGAGGATGTTTTCTTTTATTCTCTCTCTCTGTCTCTCCAGTGAGCACATGTGCCCTATGATATACTAAAAAAAAAAAAAAAAAAAAAAAAAAAAAAAAAAAAAAAAAAAAAAGGCAGGGATTCTGAAGCCAGAGACATGGGTTTGAATTTCTGTAGCTAACTACTGAGGAACTGCCAAGATGCCTTCAAATTCCTCATAACCTCAATGATATCAATTATACAACAGAATTAATGAAAAAATTTATGAAAGGCATTTTTAGTGTATAGTTCTGTAATCAGTAGCTCACAATGAAGAATATCTATAATGGGGTAATGGTGGTTGTGGTGGTGACTAGGACTCAGGGCACAAACTCCAAACAAGGATTAATGATCCCAGCTACCATAGAGTGGAGAAAATCAAAGTTTAACTAAATTGAGAAACTGTCAAGC
This sequence comes from Tupaia belangeri chinensis, assembly GCF_000334495.1. Classification (NCBI taxonomy): domain Eukaryota; kingdom Metazoa; phylum Chordata; class Mammalia; order Scandentia; family Tupaiidae; genus Tupaia; species Tupaia belangeri. The sequence goes on from NW_006203694.1 coordinate 133,406, forward strand.
CCAGATGGTTATCAATGGGCAAATGCAGAGCACGACAATTAGCCCTCATTCATTATTTCAGGACAATTCCTTTGGTATAGGTTGAGAAAACCATTATCATAATTCCTTCAATGTTTGACACTTCAGTGTTATGCATGTCATCACACCACAGAGCATAATCACTGAAAGAGCCCAAAGAGGTTGATAAACTTTTCCACTATAGAATACATGGGAACTGGTTCAGAGCAAATGAACTATTCAAATTTCCAGGGCCAGCAAATGGAAGACCTGCTCAGTACTTCAAGTCATGGTTCCTCTAACTGGCCCTGCCTGCTCCATCTAGTCAGCTACTTGCTCACTGATAATGATTAGGATGTCCTGTGATAGGAATTGAACAGAGATATGTATGCATTGCTCATAGCTAAGAGAGACATGCACCCCTGAAGCATCCCAAGGAAATTAAAAGAAAGATTGAAACTGGAAAGTTCTAGAGATATTTACTAACTTTATAAGGAATATAGTGAAGGTCCATTTAAACCTGTGTAGCAGGAAAAATGATCAAGAAAAAACTCTGGACATACAAGAAAGTCTTCAAGAAGCTCATAATAAATGCATATTATGAAAAAACTATACCTGGATTTCTAAATTTTTTGTACCAAAACAAACTTGTATTTGAATTCCATTTTTTCCATGAACTTTTTGAAGTACCTCCATAGTTGACAGAACTAAGAAAAATAAAAGAGAGGCAGAACTAGGAGAAAAGGGTAGGTCTGTTATCAGAAAGTGACCTAAAAAGAAAGAAAATCAGCCATCTCTCCTTAGAAAGCAAGAACTCCACACTCAGGAAAGAAATCCAAAATTGCCAAGGATCCCCAGATGCATTGAATATCCCCTGCCTCACTTCCAAATCTCTGCCCAAACAGAACTGTGAGTCCATCTTCACGATGAAGTTAACCTTCCATGTTACATAAGTACCAGACCTTGAACTCAAAACCTAGGATACTAGTCACAGATTCTGCACACAATCTTAAATATTTTAATTACAATGAAATATGCTTTTTGAAATCAGATCCACTCAAAAGTGAATCTACCTCAAAAAGAGACATAATTCAAAAGAAAAACATACAAGAAGCATGCAAAAAGTTTAGTTTGTCAAATGCACAAATATACATTAATTTTAACTTATATAGCCAGAGTTTATTTAATAAGTTTAACTGCATGCTAATTTATGAAATGATGAGAAAATGAGCCAGGTCTTGATTTTTTAACAAAAATTTTTCTGACAAAATTGTATGATCAAATGAAATAAAATCTTTCACTTTGCATTTAACTTTCATATCATGATTAGGAGGAAAGGTAATTTTTGTAAAAATATTTGAGAGATTCATCATTTTTCCCCAAGGCTTCTTTTAATCCTTTGATATTCAAATATTTCTCTTTTGAAGCTTCTAATCATCTTCTGTGTTGATTTTCTCTTTTTCAATTGTTAATTGGTCTAACTCAGCCAAATCCTCATTTGCCAATGGCTTGAAATGTGTTTCCAGCAAATTTTAACATCACTTTCATCAACTTCATGATATTGTGCAAAATTCACAGGACTACAGTTTTGTTTTGCAGATGATATGCATTGTGTGCTCATTATGATGCAGATACTCAAAATATTTTATGAAATCAGTGACAGTCCAAACAACAACAAAAATTTATTTTGACAAGATGGAAAGAAATGGGGTAGACACCTTGGAAGAGACTACTTTTATGACAACGGTTTTATTAAATATTTTCATGTAATGAAGACTTTTGCACAAGCATAACCGTATCTGAGCTCAAGCAATGAACACTGAGAAGACAAAGATTTACACATGTACGAATGCCTTGAAATTCCCAAGAGATCTAGAAATTCCTAGAGATCTAGGAAACAAGAGACCCCCCTGCTTCCATCTGCTCATTTGAGAAAAGGAATGCCTTGAGTAAAGAAACAGGAGAAAATATCATAGATAGAGTTATATTATATGTACACTTGGTAGATATAATAACAGTACTATTCATATATTTCACCAAGTTATATGTAGCAAAGATTTTTTCCCAGTACTTTGATGACTTAGTACATGCTGTGAGCTGCCCAGAGACACTGTTTTTCTAGGGAGTTGAACTGCATGCGAGCTCAGTGACTTGGTTGAAGTTTCCATTGCCCAGAGTCGATAAAGGACTTCTGAAATTCACCACCTCCTGGGCACCATCCTTCTCTCAGGGAAAAGTAAATAATTAGTTCTGTCTCCTTAATCTGTAGCTTTTTTGTAGAGCTGGGAAGCGGACACTTTCATGAAGAAACTTTGAACAACATCAGTGCTACCGACTGGTAAGTCAGGGTTTAGCAGATATCCCAAGGGTCCAGTTAATTCCTCATCGTCAATGAAGAGAAGTAACAAGAACTTATTCTTTAAATCAAGAAGAGTCACACTGGTGGAGATGCTCTCTATTCGCTGTCATGCCTAGTGCCTTTCTGCAAAGCTCGTTGTGTCTTGGGGGATGAAGTGCATATGTCTGAGCACACAAGAGGAAATTCAGATTCTCAGTTTTACAGAACTGAATTCCAGAATTTCTTGTGTCTCAGGAGCTTCCTCGAGCCAAGAAGTAAAAGAACAAATGTTTTCAACTGACTGCTCTTTCAGTTTACATATTACGCTTGGAATTCATAAAACCCTTCATATCTAACTCTTCCCTCAACTCAGCTGAAGTCCATTCATTTTTATTAAGCTTACTTTTTGTACCAGTTACCATTAGAATCATGTACACAAGCAAGCATGAACACACACACACACACACACACACACACACTGCCAGTTTTTATGTATTTTGTATATTCCAGGCTCTATAATAAGAGATTTATGTTTCTTACCTCTATTAATTCTTACATTAACTCTGGCTTTTCTTATTCCTGTTCTGCAGTTAAAAACAAAACAAAATAAAAATCCCCCCAAAAAACAAAACAAAACAAAAAACCACTAGGGTCAGAAAATCTGCTTAAAGTCACAGTTAACCAACAGTGTAGAACAAAAATTTGAAACTATTTCTGACTCCAAAGCCTATAATCCAAAGTTTAACCTTTCTTATAAAACATGCTGAAGAAACCAGAAGATGGTGTAATGTTTACATTGCTAGACTCTCAAATAGTCAGTCAACCATAGTTCAAGTCCCAGACCCGGCAGACACAGTGCACGCCCAAGATCCTGAAAGGAGGTGAAGGAGAAAAGATTGTGGCATGGCTATTTCCCCTGGGGGGTGATTTCTCGTTTTCTGTTTCTCTATCTCATTTTGTCTTTTGACGAGTGTAAGCACCTATCGCAAAAAAAAAAAAATAAAAAACAAAAAAAAATACTCTCTTGGGAAAAAAATGCTGAATATATATGTGTGTGCACATATATGTGTGTCATACTCTAAAATATTTGAAATGTGTACTATAATAATTATGGTAATAGAGGTAAACACACACACACACACTCACACACAATATTCCCTTGGGAATGTACTGGTGTAAAGATTCATTAAAGTCTGAGCTCATAGATCCTCAGTATTAGAAAGGACATTGGATGGCCTTAAATTACCATGCACTCAAATACCAGCACTGGATAGTAATAAGAAGGGTAATTCCAAGAAGCTATTTCAACATTGTGATGTTATGATCTTAATTATTACATGGTATCAGTTACTGCTTCTCAGAGCAGAGTACCTATAACTTCAGAGGTCTGCAAGAATCAGTGTTACGGGATAATAAGCATTCCAAATACTATATTAAAATAAAAGGGAACATGTTGTTGAATTTAATGCAAAATTTTAACATAAAATGGAGGGCTTTAAATGCATTTTCTGTTTTCAGAATCCATTTTGAGCTACACTTTCCTAGATTCCTATTGAATTCATACTCATTCTCTCTAGTCATAAGAATTTCCTTGGGGACAAAAAATTACGAGCAAACTCTCAGGGACCATCTGACTCAAATCATCCCACTGCCATTTCTACTTCACAAATGACTTTCCATATTCTGACTAAGTTCTGCCTTTCCTTGCAGCTCTTCAGAACTTTGTCTGGAAATTCCCAATCCATTCACTAAGCATGATTTTCAGAAGAGGTTATGTTCTTTTTTTTGTCCAAAGTCTTGAAGCTATTTGGGCAGTCAAATGGTTCATTGGCCATATTTAGATCATTTGACCGATGCACCTCATTATTCTGACCCATCCAGTACCCAAATCACATAACGTTCCTGGCATACAGTCAGTGTTCAACAAGGTTCGTGACCCAAGGAAGATCATTACCTTTTTATGGCTTCAGTCTCTTTCTGGACCCTTGATGGTTAGAGATTGATCAGATCATGTCTAATACTGATTTTTCTGATGGGTGAACAGAGGCTCAGAGTGAAGACTTTTTGAAACACTTGACATTTCCCTTCAAGCTAGTGTCCTGCACCATTTCTATACCTATTTTTAAATAAAATATCCTGGCACTTCTGAAATGAGCAAGGTCTCTAATTCCGTAGCACCTCTGCAGGCTAATATTGTGTCTGTTCAATTTCTCTGAATAACTATCAGAGGTTAGTAACTGTGTAAGAGCACCATTTTGAGTAAGATGAGGCACTGTCCATGCCGATAAAGGATCTTAACAATAAGCTAGGGATGCCTATACTGTAACTATTGTTGACCTCTTAGAGAGTATCATCATGCAACTAAAAAGTTCAACAAATGGAAGAAACCTATGTCCCAGGGGTTTATTACTCTCCACCATCTCTAAGTAGCTTATTCATACCAAGCAACCCCTACTAAAGAAAATGGAAGAACAAACTGGCTCTTGGCATTGAAATCTCTCTGTAATCCAGACCCATTGCTCTTCTTAGCCTGTCTACTCCCGCTTCCTAATGCAGAAACATCCCTGTTCTCTGAACATGTTTCCATGCTCTGCACATTTGCAGAAGCTGTTTTCTCGGCCTCAAATGCTCTTCCTCAACTTGGCAAATTCCTTTTTCATACTTCCTGATCCAGATTAATTAAGCCTGAGTTTTGAAGACACATAGAGCTGGGTTTGAATTCTTTCATCCTAATTGGTGTATGGCTTAGGTAAACTATCTCTGAGTTTGCAAATTGAGTACAACAATAATTATGTTATATAATTGCAGAGATTAGCACATTAAATGCAATTTTAAAAATTATTAGTAAAATGCTTATCACATGGTTGGCACATGGTTATTTTTGTATTGCTAATAGCATTTTAACTGGTTTTGAAACAATATCTGTCTCACTTCTAATTCCTTATTCTTAATTACTATCCAATAATAACCCTTCTGTTATTCTATATTAGGAGTTGGCAAACTTTTTTTTGCAAGGAGTGGATTAGTAAATATTCTAGGCTTTGTGGGCCATAGGTCTTTTTCATAACTATGCAATTTTGTCATTGTAGTGTGAAAGAAGCCATATAGTATGCAAAAATGATTGGGCTAGATAGTTTGAAATCTGTTATCAAATGCCAGATTTTATTCAACTTCTAATGCCTAGCATCTAATTCAGGGGCCTACAAACTATGGCTGACAGACCAAATATGGCCCTCTGTCTATCTTTGAAAATAAAGTTTAATTGAAACACAGCTGTTACTATTGGCTTAGTACTGTCTGATACTAATTTTCTACCACACTGGCAAAGTTCCGTGGCTGACACTAAGACCTTACAGCTCACGAAACCTACAACATTTACCATCTGGACCTTTCAGACAAAGTTCGTCTAACCAGATCAAGGTTCGGCCCTTACTTTTTGAAATAATGAAGGTCGATCAGAAATAGCAAGACCATAGTCAGGCTTTAGTGCACAGGCCTAGGTGGGTTGTAGTTCAGATCCTTGACAGTGCTATGAACACCTGACAGAACAATGGGCTGAAATGACTGGATCACCTCTAAAACTAGATGGACATAATAGAGCTTCTAAAATTCTGCAATGCTGTGGCAAGCAGGTAGTGTAGTGGTTAAGGCAGCTGGACTCCCGCATCACTGACCACAGTTTGATTCCTGGATCCAGTGACTTGAAACTCAAGGATGTGTGTCTGTGTGTGCATGCCCAAAATTCCAAGAGGAGAATGGAGGAGAAAGGATTGTGCTGTGGCCATCCTCCCTGGAGGGAGGTGTGATTTCTCATTTTCTGTCTCTCTGTCTTTCTCAATCTCTCTGGTGAGTGCACGTGTAAAAAATCTTTCAATAAATCAATAAATACATAATTTTCTGCAATGTTCATCTTTTTTGTGATAGAGAATTCATGTATGTACAAAATAGAAGAAACACTCAATAGGGTCTTGTCATGCCATAACCTTCCATCCCTGACCCTCAGGATACTGAGTGTCCACGTGAGTGTGTCAAGCTGACCCAGAGATCCAGACTTGTGATCAGCCATATAGCCTCCAGCCTTGCAGGACTCTTGTCCCCAGTGTGCCACAGTGACTGGGTCAATATTTGCCTCATACTTACCATCCACCAGTATCTTTCTGTCCCATAGTTCAGGATGACCAGCCTAATGGTGTGCTTATTTTTGCAATGACAACCCACAACATCTTATAAAAAGCACTACAGTATCCTGTAAAGGAGTGTAACATTTCCATTCAACCATGTTTGGCCAATAGTACTATCTACCTTGAGCTCTATTTCTAAGACCCATCATGCTAAACTAAAGTACTTGTAGTATTTCTTGTTAGAAGATTTTATTTTCTTATAATACCCTGTTTTGCCTTCAGTATTACCAAGATACTGTGGGGGTATCAGCAGACTGAGACTTACATGATCATGGCTAGTTAATGAATTCATGTAGAATTTAATTTAATCAATGTAGTTATCACTTTAGCACTGTCCAGCTGCTACTCTATTCCTGACATCATGTATAAATAACTCTCTCATGGTCAACCAGAGATCCTATCTCCTAACGATGCCCACAAAGTGTAAAATCTTAGCAGTTGAACTGAACCTGGAGGGAAAAAAATAGTTTACACAGCAATTTCCAATGCAGGCATTTTGATGTGTGTATTAATTTCAAACTGTGTTGTCTGAAACAAATTAAAACTCTCACTCCATAGTAAAATGTTTGTCTCCCTACAATCTGAGAACTGACTACTAATCTTAGAATTGTCTACTCTACTGTTTAATAATCTGTCTTCCTGCCAGTGTACATCCTTATGAAATGCATTAGCCCCTTACTAAGCACCTTAAAACATTTCTTTACCTTCAAAAGGACATTTTCAGCAATGGAGAATTCAACATTTCTGAAGGTTTCAGACTTGCTCAGAAAGTCTGACTGAAAGAAATTTCTACCAAAGAGCCATCTAGTGATGTTGTGGTTAAGGCAGGTGGACCTTACATGAGCAATTGCACTGTTCAAGTCCTAGACCCAGTGGCTTGAAAAACATGCTGAGCATAGGTGCATGTGTGCCCAAAACTATAGCATGGCCATCCTGTCCGGGAGGTGGTTTCTCATTTTCCCTCTTTCTCTCTGACTGTCTCTCTTGGACAAGTGTACATATCCTATAGCAACAAACCAACAAAAATTCTACCCAAGTTTATACTCTTTAAATTCTAACTAGAATTTCTTTCCTTGACTTCTGGGTCCACTTTTTCAGGTCAAATCTCCCTTTAGGACATAAAACATCTTCAATGCCATCAGAGATTTGGAATGACTCTCATGTTACTCCTTTTAGCTTCTCTACCTTTAGGTTCATCTTCCCCACTCTAATCTACCACGTTAGTAGATTGGAAGTTTTAGGTCACCTTTTCAGGGCATCATCCCATTCACAAATGTTCACCAAGACGTAAGCGTTTTTCTTCGTTTATCAGTTGTCACACTTGACAATAATTGGATTTGGTTTTATAATTAAAAGGAACAATATATACGTATGTATATATTCTCTTCCTGGAATCATTGATTTCATTAATTAGCTGAAGTATAGAACTAGAACTTTAATAAGGTCTCATCGTTCTTTATTTTCTTTCACCTGCTTTTGTATCTCGTCTATCTCTGTTTTCTCTAACCCTGTTTATTTTTTTATAAATAAATATAAAATTGTCACACATAAAAGAAGTAAAATGATTTGCCTGAGTTCATGTTGTAAAATGACAAGTCCTTACAAGAATGTAAAGCTAGGAAAGTAGTACTAGTGTAGAACCACTATGTGCCAAGTGTTTCAAACGTTTCCTCATTCAGTCTCTATAGTCACTCTATGAGAATAGACACTTTTATTTTTCTTTAAGAGATGGTAGAACTGAGGCTACGAGAAATGGCCTCACAGGTGCTCTGTGGAAGTGATCCTAGATCTTAACAATTTTCTGGGAGACTGCCTTGCTCTTTGACTCAGGTTCCTATTTAAATCACAACTCTTGTAACCTCGGGCCAATGAGGCTGCTTATTTCCCACAGAGGTAATTATTCATCTCTCCCATAATTATAAAATCTTAGAGCAGAAAAAACATATGGCGGTTGTTGAGTCCAACTTGATTACTAAGAAGAAAAATAGGCACCAATGTTGGGTTTCTGCACAACTCGGTTTCCTTTTTACTTTAACATCTAGCATTCTAGATTCCTGAAGTTAATATATTAAAAAGGATCCATCATCACACTGACCTGAACACATAGTGTCACTTTATGCCATCATGGTCACCATGGCAACAGCTGTGAGTGGAAAGAACAGTGTCTTCAGTTAGGGATCATGACAATGAGTTAACCAATATGGCAGCTTCAGATGCTGATGTGAACAGAAAGGGAAGAAATGGAAAAAGAGGAACAAGTGTGCTACTTTTCTTGCCAATATTCTTAGACCTGAGATGAAGCAGGAGTGAACATGTGACCAATATTTAAGAAACAGAAATAAGTTTCCTAATTACCTAGCCAATAAATAAAGAGGCAGAATGAGACAGAAGAAAAAGTATTACAGTATCTTATTTCCGGTTGTCATTGCTGGATTCTTTCTTTGCCTTTTATTCTTGAATAGTGTGCACTATCTAAAAGAGCATGAAGTTAAATAGTTCTAGGTGGGAGTTTTTTGCTGTACCAGTGATAAGATTTCACACTTGGGAAGGTTCCTTAACCTTCTGAGTCTTGATTATATATCATCTGTAACAGGGGTGTGATATTTGTATCTTGTTATTGTCAAGATGATCAAAGGGTAATACAAGTAAGGTATCTGGCTTGTAGGAGGCTCTCGATTTACCTTTTCTTTTTTCTAAGTTTTCTACCTGTTTTTTTCTGTCTGTTTGAGATCCTTTAACAAAACACCAGAGGCTATAACTTACAAACAGCAAATATTTATTTCTCATAGTTTGAGAAGTACGACGAGTGGGACCTTGGGTGAGAAGATCATGATCAAGGCACTAGTAGATTCGGTATCTGATGAGGACCTGTTTCTTCTGGGTGCATTGTCACATTGCAGAAGAGGCAAAGGAGCTCTCTGGGTATTTTTGGAAGGGTATCACTCCTGCAACCAGCAGATGGTGTGGTGATTAAGGTACTGGACTTCCATGTGGCCAACTGTGGTGTGAGTCCTGAGTCCAGCAGCTTGAAACTCCTGCTGGACACATGTGTGTGCATGCCCAAAAATCCTAAGAGGAGAATGGAGAAAGGTTTGCAGCATGGCCATCTCTGGGGAGCACGTACACCCTATGACAAAAATCTCTCTAAAACAAACAAAAAAAAAAAAAAAAGAAGAAGAAGAGGACA
>NW_006203694.1:143276-164399 GCF_000334495.1 Tupaia belangeri chinensis
AGAGTGATTTCTTGCTTTCTGTCTCTCTGTCTCCGTCTGTTTTTCTAGTGAGCACATGCACCCTATAGCAAAAACCTCTCAAAAAAAAAAGAGAAGAAGGGTACTACTCTCATTCATGAAGGCTTCACTGTCATGAGCTACTCATCTCACAAAGACTCCACTCCATTTCTTTCTATCATCACTGTGGGGGTTGGAATTTCAATATTTTAATTTTAAAGAAATGCAAACATTCAGATCATAACATAAAATATGATAGTCAGGGACCAGAAGATGGTGTAATAGTTATGTCACTGAACTCCAACATGGTTGACCACAGTTTGAGTCCTAGGCCCAGTAGTTTAAAACTCATGCTGGGCACATGTGTGTATGTACATGCCCAAAATCCCAATAAGAGAATGGTAGAGAAGGGATTGTGGCTTGGCCACCTTCCCTCCCTGAGGGTGATTTCTCACTTACTTGCTGTCTCTCTTTGTCTCTCCAGTGACAGAAACACACAAAAACACTATCTATCTATCTATCTACCTATATATATATATATATATATATACATACATATATGTGTGTGTGTGTCACACACACATAGTAGTCATGTCCAGAAACACAAATTACAAATTTCTATACCTTCCTACATGTTTGACCTATTATACAACTGTTTAATTTCAAAATAACTATGTGTAATGTGTTCAAAATGGATGAAATAGGTATTTGTTCTAGATATATTTTACTCTATGAGTTTGGTAATAGATAAGACCAAACAACCCTTCTGCTTCTCTAAGCCTTAAGACTGTAGAAATAGAAAAATAGATTTTTTGTTTCTGCTATTCCTTGCTATTTATATTACATGTTCATGTAACTTAGTTGTTAAATATGTCTTTCTACACCCATAGATATATCCATCACAGTAACTGCAACATCAAAATTGTATATCTCCATTCTTCTGTGTTTAATGAATGCCTTTCTAATTAGACTTTGATGAGGACGTTTTGCATGTCCTTTGCTTTCACTGTGTCTCCTTGTTCTAGCCCAATATAACATAGAGAAGGTGTTCAGTAAATACAGGTGTAAGTCTGGCAGACATCTTTAATAAGTACTGAAAATATCTGCAGAATATTATCAAAAGCCTCGATGAGTCCACTCACCGAAATAGTGAAACGTGCCCTTAACACATGCCTGACATTGTCTTTGCTCTTTAGTCTTGTATCTCAGTCTCTAATTCAAGCTGTGTGTGTTTCTTTTGTGTGTCTCTTTTTCTCTAACTATATATGTCGTTCTCGTCTTTCTTTTTTTTTTTTTAAAGAAACTCTTTCCCTTTTTAGATTTCCCTTTTATTGTTCTTCAGTCTTTAGGAGGTTTTATATATGGGACTCTCCTGCCAACATAATTCTGTTTGAGTTACATTTGTTTGCAAAACCTTTCACTGCATGAAGATGTTCTATTTAATTAGTAAAAGTTCATTTTTTTTTTTTTGTCCTCAACAGAGCATCATACATCACCATGTCTGGAGAATCATTAGCTGTGAAATTAATCAGGATGGGAAAAAAGCAGAATAGAACCCCTAGACCTCAGCGAAACCTGCAGCATCTCAGGCTCAGCTGTGACTATCCTCCAGGATCCAGGCTTTAAAGACCCTTAGACCATTTCCGCCACTGAGGAGCCTAGTGAGGGAAGTTGTTATTCAACCTGGCAGATAATGTGTTACTGCTGCTCAGGGACACAGCAGGGGAACTGGGGAACCAAAGGCTGAATATCTCAAGCACAAAATATCCCACCTGGGAGTGCCTGTGACTGTGCTGAGAGTAAGGATTTATCCACTGGAGCCTCTTTCAGTTAAGGTGGAAGGTGACTCTTCTAACCTCAGGGATAAAGAAGAGAGCTTGTTTTTACATCTATGCCTGGTCTCATATATAATCTTAGAGAATGCCGATTTAAGATTATTATTTGGGGGACTAGCAGTTAGTGTAATGGCTATGTCGCTGGACTCCCACGTAGTTGACCATGGTTCGCATCCCGGACCCGTGGCTTAAAACTCATGCCGGGCGCATGCACGTGTTTGCCCAATATCCCGAGAGGAGAATGGAGAAGAAGGGATTGTGGCATGGCCATTCCCCCTGGAGGGTGATTTTTCGCTTTCTGTCTCTCTGTCACGCTGTTTGTCTGGTGAACACACGCGCCCTATGGCAAAAACCTCTCAAAAAAAAAAAAAAAAGATTATTATTTGGTTAAGCATAAAACGGGAAGCAAACTGTATGTAACCCCTCTAGAGGTATTTGATCTCTATAAATTAAATTAATTGATGTGTTCATGGTCCTAATGTTCTCTGGGTATCAGTGTCCATTTCAATAAAATGGAAAAGCTGGTTTCCATTTCACTTGCAGAGTCGTTGAGACCAAAAGGAATAAAATTAATGGTGAGGTATTAACCCTTTAAATTTGCCTTATTTCTTAAGATTCTCAAAAGTCACTTTATCACATACAAAACCATGTAGAGGGATTAAAGCAGAAGAACACCCATGCCCATGAACCGCACACATTCTGTCCACTATACAGATGTGAGAGATACCTGTTACAGAGCAAAAAGCACACTGGCCATAGCACAGTGCTGCCTTTGAGGTGTGTGTGTGATCTCAAATCCACCTGTGAACTTGACACACTTCCTCTGTAAAATGAAGACAGTAGAAGTTGCCTATTATGGGAGTCCAGTAACTTATTTGTAAGAATGAAATAAGTTCACAAACATCTACCTGACTTTATTTTATTTGAAAATATTAGCTAAATTCTATTTTTTGTTTTGCCTCAGGTGGATTTTTTTACTCTCTACAGAATGATCGAGGATGACATTCTTATCATTATTCTCTCTCCTGGTATCTTCACTGAAATTCACCATTCAAGTAGCCTTTTGTTTGTTTGTTTGTTTTGTTTTGTTTTGTTTTTGAGAGGTTTTTGCTATAGGGCGCATGTGCTCCCCAGACAGACAGAGAGAGACAGAAAGTGAGAAATCACCCCCAAGGGGGGATGGTCACGCCGCAATCCCTTCTCCTCCATTCTCTTCTCGGGATCTTGGGCATGCACGCACATGCACCCGGCGTGAGTTTTAAGCCACCGTATCCGGGACGTGAACCGCGGTCAACTACGTGGGAGTCCAGCGACATAGCCATTACGCTAACTGCTGGTCCCCATTCACCATTCAAGTAGCCTTTTGTAAACATGAGATGCCATGTAGAGTGGTTGTATACTTTACCTCATTCACTTATTGAAAGAAACTTGTCAAAAGACAGTTATCTTCTCCATGACAGGTGAGCAGAAAACCAGGATCCGAGTGTTGTTTTTGTTTTTTGGGTTTGTTTTGTTTTGTTTTGTTTGTTTGTTTGTTTTTGTCACAGAGAGAAGTGAGAAATCACCCCCTATGGGTGATGGTCACACCTCAAACCTCAGTCCCTTCTCCTCAACTACCATACCACCTGCCGGTGCCAACATTCTGAGTCTCAATCTTTGCATCTAAAGCTGAAGTGCATTCAGTTGTATCCCACTGCCTCACAGTGAACTTTCTGTAGGAAGCTGCAAATTCCCCCTATGACTTGAGATGGATGTGATGCTCAAGTAAAAAGAAAATAAGGAATGGCAAGCCCATGGTCAGGTCAGATTTCCTTGCAGGGGCTGATGTGTTAGTTTTTCTATCATTTGTTCCTTCAAATGCAGCACAACACACAGTCCAGCAGGTGTGCAGCCCTGGCAACTGGTAAATTGTATTAACAATAATACTTTGCATCAATATACCACATTTCATCTGAGTCATCTGAGGACTTAGCTGAGATTAATTAAACTTCACAGCAGCCTAATTCTTTAAGGTCAGGACTGTACCAATTTTAGAGAGAGATAAACTGAGATGATAATGACTCTCATAAAGCAGAAAATCAAGATGAACCATTTGCCACAGTAGCCTCTGAGGAAAATGATAGAGGTCCAGTCTCTGCGTCAACTGAAGCAATCATTAGATAAAATTGTACATCAGAGAAAGCATAGGCTGTGGCATCAGCACACATAGCTTTTGGTCTGACCTTTCCATCTTTTATTAGAATAAACAAACTCAAGCCACTTTTTCTTTCTCATTCTCTGTATACTGCCTTACCTAGAATCATGTACTCTTATGATGCTGTGGTTCTTAGGACTTACCTGCCCATCACTCCCTAAACAATGTTTCTGGGCTTGGGGGCCAGAACATTTTAGAATCATGAAGGATAGAGATCTGAGGGAAAGAGCTTGTTAAAGGAGGACAGATCCCCAGGGATCCGCCTCCAGTGACTCTAATTTTGTAGGTCCATAACAAGGCACAGGAATGGAAAGTGTTTGAACACTCCCCCCAGATGACCCTGATGTCACCAGTTTGGTGCCCACTGCAGGCCAATCTCTGTTCTGATTTTGGCATTTTCAGAGTTATAGGGGGGCATTTCCACACCCACCTCCTCTATCTCTTCCATCCCTTCCTCCCATTCCTGTTATTACCCCGATGTCTTCATCAAGCACATATCATCTGCTTGTTCTCAAAAGCAGTTGAGAAGCTTTTGATATTGAGTGGATTAAAAATAATCCATATATCTTGATTCTCGATGTACCAGAATGGTTCAAAAGAAGGTTTTAATTTTATAATAATAGCCTATCCTTTATCAAATACTTAAATTATGCCAAGCACTGTATCAATTTGTTTGATCCTTATGACAGTCTAGTGAGTAGGTAATTAATATTTTTAGCCTTACTTTATAAGTGTGGAAACTAAGGCGCAGACAGGTTAAGTAATTTTTCCAAGGTCACACAGCATATCTAGGATCTGAAGTCAGACAATGTGCTCCAGAGTTTTCTCTCTTAAGCTCAGATAATTCAGAAATGAATGAAGACTCTAATAACTATAATCCATGAAGTACTTAATAATACTGAGATCTCTGAGAATCTGATGAAAGCTATAAAAGCTTCTCCCAGAAAATTTATCACGCGTATGTAAACAATCTCAGTTTGGCACGCAAATTCAGGGGATCACCAATATTCTGAAGTTTTTTCATAAAACCTTTGTTAAAAGTGAAAGTGGGAAAGAGCTGACTGAATAAAAACTATATTGTCTGCAAAAAAGATGTGTAAAATATTGATAAAAATGATGTGAAATATTACTGTTTTTAGATATAAGTAGTACTGTCATTTAAAAAAAGACCACAGACATATCTCTGTGGCTCCTGTGTACAGTTCTAAAGATTGCATATTATAGTTAAACACAAAAGAAATACTTTTAATAGAATTATAAAGCAATGGATTGGATTTACTTGATGAGGAAGTGAGTCCACCACTGAAGGAGGTGCTCAAGCAATAGCAGAAGGCAATGTCACTAGGATGTGGCAGATGGAATTTCCTGTAACAAATTCATTGCCTTTCATTAAAAAGACAAAAGAAAAAAAAATGAATACTCTCTAAAGGAGAACATGAAATTCAAAGACTCAGTAAGGTCGCACTTATAATGTTTAATGTGATTATAACAACAGTAATAGTAATAATAATAACAGTTATGTTAAGAAAAATGTGATCTTAAATTAGTAAACTGACCCTTAGGTAACCCAGGTGTTGAAGAAAAAAAAAAAACACTTTAAAACAGTTATTATTTTCAAAGACTTTAAAGACTATATGGTCATAAGTGACCCAATAGCATGCAAAAGGAAACTACAGAGAAAAGACCAAATGGGAAAATTTAGAAACAAAAAAATAAAATATTCAAAATTTAAAAAGTACTAACTTGGCTTAGTAGCAGTTTAGGGAATAGCAGAAAAAGGATTAGTGACCTTGAAAACATAATAATAAAAACTATTCAAAATTTAATTAAAAAAACAGAAAATTTTAAAAGACTGAAGAAAATAGCAATAATTTGTGGGATAATGTCAAGTACTACAATATCCTTATAATTGGAGTTCAGGAAATAGAGGAGAGAGATAATGGGATAGAAAATCAGACAAATGATAACAATTTCCACAAATTTGGTAGAATATAAAAACTTACAGTACTGGGGGAGCTGTTGGCTTGGTGATTAAAACAGCTGAATCCCACATGGCTAACCACATTGTTTGAGTCCCGGACCTACTAGCTTGAAAACACCCTGGCCACATGTGAATAAGTGTCCAAAATTCCAAGAGGAGAAAGAGAAGAAGGGATTGAGGCATACAACTATCCTTCATGGAGGTCTTACTTTCTCTCTCTCACTCTCTCTCCAGCAAATGCATGCACCCTCTATCAAACAAAACAAAACAGTAGTGAACCCCAAAAGGGGTTACACATAAAGACATCATAGTCAAATAGTGAACAACCAAAAGTTAGAATATGTTGAACGACGTCACAGGAAATGACACAATACATGAAATAAAACAATAATACAAATGATGGCTGATTTCTCATCAGAATCAATGGACAATAGAAGACAATGAAATGACATCTTAAAGTGCTGTGGGGGTGGAAATAGAAAAGCATCAACCTAGAATTCCATACCCACCAAAAATATCTATAGGAAAGAAAGACAAAATTATAATATATTTAGATCTGAAACATTAAAATGATTTATCTTCAGAAGACTAGCATTATAAGAGGTGCAAGGCAGTATATCCTGTTGACAGTTGTGACATATCTACAGAAAGAGATAAAAAGCCCCAGAATGAATCATCATTAGGATAAAAGCATCTTTTTACTTTATTTTTTTATATAAAATGCATATGAATAGAACAAAAATTGTAATATTGCATGCACATTTTAGATCTATAAGACATATCACACCTAGAAAAAACAAACAAGATGGTAAATAGAACGTTAATATTATGAGGCTCCTTCACATTACTAGAAATAGTGACATTAACTCTAAGTAGACCGTAATAACTTAAGGATGCATATTGAAATTCTAAGGCAACCTGTTTTTATAAAAAGTGAAGAGGTATAGCTGAAAATCCAATAGAAGAATTAAAATGAAATGCAAGAAAATATTTGATTAACTCAAATGAGGGCAGAAAAGGACAAATAGCAGAGTAATAAGAAAACTGGAGACTTAAATCCTACTATATGAATAATGATATGAAATCTAAATAAACTCAACATTACAATGAAACGGCTGAGATGATCAGACTAGGTAGAAAAGCAAAATGCAATGTCACTGCATGGTACATTACACATGAAGTCACAGTTTGCAAGGGTGAAATAAAATAATACTGTATAAACAATAGTATTAAGAAAGCTGAAGTGGTTATATTAATATCAAACAAGGTAGACTTCTTAATAAAGAGTTCTCTTTACTGAAAAAATTACTTCCAATGTACGGAAGAATTGCCAAAGGGTTTATATGCTTTGTACCCAGATACACTGAATATTAATAATTACCATGTTTTTCTATACTTCTCTCTCCCTTTTTTCTATTCTCTCTCCCATTTCCTCTCACTTTCTTTCTATATCTATTTATACAGCTACACATATGAGCATGGGCACACACATTCACCCCTGCAGATTTCCCTCACATCATTTGAGAATGTGTTACATACCTAATTCCCTTTTCCACTTAAATATTTCATTACGTGTATCCCAGAACCCAGGACATTCTCACATGAACCCTAACACAATCATCAAAATCAGGAAATTAACATTGCTATCATATTATTATCTAATCTACCATACCTAGTTAATTCTTCCTGATTGCTTCACTAAGGTCTTTCTTTGAGCAAAAATAATTTTTCTTCTTGTCCAGAACTCAATTCAGGATTAAATGGAGTGGGTTAGTTAGGTCTCTTTACTTTCTTTTACCTTAGAATAGTTCCTCAACCTCTGCCTTTCAAGACCTTGAGCTTTTAGAAAATCACAGACCTCTGTCAGTGCAATGATTGTCATACTGGACCCATGTGATATTTCCTTATGAGCAGGCTTAAGCTAGGCATTTTTGTCAAGGAGTACTGTTGGGAAAAATAGTGTGTCCTTTACAAGGAAAAACATCCAGAAGAAAACGCTGTTTGTCTTATGTGTGGTGGTTCACTTCGAACTCTCAGTTAAGGTGGTACCTTCTAGGGTTTTCCTCTAAGATTGCTATTGTTGCCTGTATCATTATTAAGAATCTTATTGGGAGATACTGTGTGAGCATGAAAATAGGCTGTTTCTTGATAAATGATACCTACTGGGGTTTGTAATCCATGGATGATATTTATCTGAAATAATCATTACTACGGTGGGTGCCAAATGAAAGCAATGGAGAATAGGGAGGTAAAAATAGCAACAACTAATGCTGAAAATGGCCAGTTGATTAAGGGGGCATGGTAACCCTAAATATATACATGCCTAACAGCAAAGTTTCAAAATATTGTTTAGGAAGCAAAACTGACAATTAAAAACAAGAAATAAACCTATAATCATCATTGAAGATCCTAATACTCCTCTTTAATAATCAATAGATAACTAAACAAAGAATCAGTAAGGATATAAATTCAATGGACACAATCAAATCTATTGACCTAAAGAAAAATTATACCACAGTATTCCCAGAAACAACCGAGAATACAAACTTCTGTAGTGTGTATGAATTGTACACCAAGATAGACTGTAAGCCAGTCCCCTAGATAGGTCTTAGCAAATTTTATAAGATCAATACCTTACAAAGTATAGACTTTAACTAAGAGAAATTTATATAAGAAATCATTAACTAAAAAGATATTTAGAAAAGTTCCAATTATATTTTAAAATATGCTCCTGGACTGAAGAGAGCATTAGCCAAGGAGGTAGCCTTCTCCATACATTCTAAGGATAGATTCTACAATGTGATGCACACAGGCTTTTTGGAAAGTAATATGATTTTAATTCATTTCATTATTATTTGACATTTGCATATTCAACAGACAAATTTACTAGAAAAGAAAGCATGCCGGTTATAATTAAATATAAATGTTGAAGTTTATTCCATGCTTTGGCAAATGGCAAAGATCTTTATTGGTGAGGGAAGTTAAGCATGAACTAGGTCACATTTCACCTTACCACTGGGCAGAGAGATCTCCCCAAACATGTATAGGATGGGGGCCAGGATGTGTCATAAAACCTGGTAATCCTGCGATTTCAGTGTCCACCTCTTCCAGGATATTGAGAGAAAGGATACATAGCAACGAAGTGCTCAAATTTCAGCTTTTAGAGATGGTGACGTTATTCTGGCTTCGGGGAACTAGAGGAATGAAACCGTGGCAGTAGCGTTACCTGGCGGCACATCCCTACATAAATGCCACTGGATCTTTATTAGAATGGGAACAGAACGCTTCAGAGCTGCTAACCTCGGGAGACTGTTTCTGCCAGTAGACTGTCATATAAAATTGCATCTATATCTATATACACATTTATACCGCTTATATATTTTATTTTGTTTCAACTTTGGTAACTATTTTTTTCTGATATGAACACTACTTTTTAAGTAAGATATGTGTGTATGCTGAATGTGTGTGTGTGTGTGTGTGTGTTGTTTGAAAAGTGAATGTGAATCCACTGCTCAAAGCAAGGAAAGTTTTTCTGTCTTTTAATTATCATTCTAGAACATTTCACTGTTCCTGTTATTTTAAGAAATAAATCCGTGCTTTAAAATGAATCAGCAAACAAAAGTGGAAAAGTTGCACTTGATTTTATTTTATTTTTTTGCTTATGAGCATCACACTCAAAAGGGAGAAAGGGAACCTGAGAATACAATGATGCAAGTTAGAAATCAGTGTGCTAGTCAAAGTAGGTGTCAAGAAGAGAAAGACGGGAGGGGGACATTACGGATTAAGAAGAACAATTCAGAGAAGTGACTCAAAAGGTCAGGCTGTTAAGAGTCCCTGCAGGGCGAGAACCAGAAATCATGCGATGCAGCCCACGCAGGCCCACATGAAGGACCAGAATAATTGATGATATAAGAGCCAGGATCTGCGTAATTCACAGCATCTTAAAACGCCCACGGACATGCCGCCCAACTGTCTCTGCAAACATCATAGAGCTAGGGTGATGGTGGGAGCATTCTGGGCTGCAAAGTGACAGGGTGGCAAAACCCAGGGTGTGGATGGATGGGAATCGGAAATCTGCCTTAATCCCACCCACTTCCTTTTTTGTAAATTTTTTTTATTTGTATTTAATCACTGTACGTCTTTAAGGTCTACAACATGTTTTTTCCCAGCATGAATATGGTCCATATTAGTCAAGTCGAAGACATTACCACACGCAATATCATCAATAGATAACTTTTCAGTTTTGTGTCTATTAAATGTTTCGATTTTTTCCCCTGATCGCCAGCACTCCCCCTTTTGCCCACTCCCTTCTCTACTAACTCTGTTATCTACAGTTGGTCTCCCTGCTGCTATACCTTCCAATCTTGCAGTTTCAGCTATAAAGTGTGGACATTGATAAATATTAAGCAGGGACATTTAATTCCTGTCTTTTATAGTCTGGGACTATGTTTTGAAGATACAGGAACAATGAGTCCAAGATGACCAGACCTCCTACTTTATCCAACATGCATGCAAGTGTGTCATGAAACAGTATTGAGCTTGCTGTAGAAAACTGAGTTGTAAGAGATACATAGCTTCAAGACCTAAGCAGACATCCTCTGCTCCTTGTATTTTACTAGTACTTGCAGACTCAAACCTGCCTGGAGAAAAAGGCTTATCTTTCTCACAGTGGGGACAGCAACTTAACTTGTGCATTCTGTCCCTTAAAGAGGTAAAGGGCATATAAGAAAAGTGTTAATAACCAATTGCTGATTTTCAAAGCACTGGAAACTTGACTATTAACCATAGCCCAATAATGACTCAAATTTGACCGACTAATTAAATGAACGATTCTTCCTGCCTTTGAAGAAAGCTAGGAGACGAATGCAGAGTGACGGTCAAGGGCAGAAGAGGGGAAGAACAGTGCCAATTTGTCATACCAGGGGCAACAGTCTTCTTCAAGTGCACACCTTTCAGCATGGATGAGCTTGGTTACTTTTCCTCAGTCAGCCCTTGAACTGACCTGGGCCTCTCCTGGTAACTGTCTTCAGTGCTTCTTAAACCCTTAATTCAGTTACTTTGAATCTGGCTCTCATGATCATCTCTGTGATATTTTTTTTCAAATCAGTGCAGGGAAGAGTCAGGCTCTTGTACTGGTACTGGGTGATTGGAAGAAATCACTTAAGCTCTCTGGGCCTGCTGTTTTTATTAATATTTGGATTCATTCACTTAGGGCTAACCCTCAAGTGAGAAAGAAAGCTGAGCAAAGGAAAAATTGCTCTCCTTGAAGTTTTCAAATTTAGACAAGCTACCAAGGCACTGTGAAAAAATGTAAGTTTGGAATAAAGGTGAGTCTATGATGGTTGTGGAAGGAAAAGTAAAAGAGATTAGTGCTACCTGGGTATTGCAGTGGAGAATTTTAATTTTTCCTCAGAATTCATGCATACTGAAGTAGACTGAAATATAATTGAGAAAAGAAATTCCATTTACAATAGTCACAAAAGAAATAAGATATATAGAAGTAAACCTCAACAAAGAAATCAAAGATCTCTACAAGGAAAATTATGAAAAACTGAAAAAAGAAATTGAAAATGATACAAAAAAAGTAGAAAGACATTCCATGTCCCTGGATGGGATGAACTAATATAATAAAAATGTCAATTCTACCCAAATTGATATACAAATTTGGTACCAGCAGTTGGCATAATGGCTATGTCACTGGACTCCCATGTAGTCAACCGTGGTTTGAGTCCCGGACCCAGTGGCTTAAACTCAAGCCAGCTACATGTGCATGCGTGCCCAAGATCCTGAGAGGAGAATGGAGGAGAAGGGACTGTAGTGTGGCCATCCCCCCAGGGGGTGATTTCTCACTGTTTCTCTGTCTCTCTGTCTTTCTGGCAAGCGCACATATCCTATAGCAAAAAAAAAAAAAAAAAAAAAAAAAAATATACAAATTTAATGTAATCCCAATACAATTATTAGAGATATTCTTATTCTTTACAGATCCAGGAAAAACAACCACAGACTTTGTCTGGAATAATAAAAGCCCCCGTATTGTCAAAGCAATCCTGTGCAAGAAGAGTGGAGTCACTTCCTAAACCCAAAATATTCTATAAAGATGTGATAATCAGAAAAGCATGGTATTGGCACAAAAATAGGTATGTGGACCAATGGAACAGAATAGAGACCCCGAAAATAAGTCCCCCAAAAAAACAGCCAGGTGATTTCTCACAAAGGGCCCAGTCAACCAAGTGAGGAAAAGAGAATCTCATTAGCAAATGGTGCTAGAAAAAAATGGGTATTCACCTGCAGAAGGAGGAAACTGGACCCTGATCTCACACCATTAGCAAAAAGCAACTCAAAATGGATCAAAGTTCTAAGCCTAAGGCCTCAGACTATAAAACTATTGGTGGAAAACAGGGAAAACACTGGGAGACATCAGAACAGGGAAAGACTTCTTAAATAAAATGCCTAAAGCACAGGCAATAATCTCAAAAATAGACAAGTGGGATTACATCAGGTTAAAAAGCTTTTGCTCAACAAAAGAAACAATAATTAGAGTGAATCAGCAACCCTCAGAATGGGAGAATGTATCTGCAAACTATGCCTCAGATAAGGGGCCAATAACCAGAAGCAGCTTACCTGAAGGGAAAAAAAAAAAAAAAAGTGATCAACCTAATTAAAAGATGAGCAAATGAGCAGAATAGACTTCTCTTTAAGAAAGACATACGAAAAGCTAACAAGAATATAAAAAAATGCTCAATATCTCTTATTATAATGGAGTGCAAATCAAAACTAAAATGAAATATCATCTAACCCCAACCAGAATGGCTAAGATTTAAAAAATAAAGAATGATAAGTGCTGGTGAGGCTGTGTTGGAAAGAGAATTCTCCTGTACTGTTGGTGGGAATGTAAATTAGTACAACCACTATGGAAAACAATGTGGAGATTCCTCAAAGACCTACAAGTAGAACTACTATATGATCCAGCAATTCCTAGGCATGTACCCAAAGGATAGGAATACAGTTATTTGGAAAAGTACTGGCACATGGCATTATTCATAATTGCTAAGACATGGAACCAACCCAAATGTCCATGAACAGATGAATAAATTGAAAAAATATGGAAAGTGTATATTATGCAATACCGCTTAGCCATAAAAACAAACAAAACAAAACAACAACAACAAAAAAAAAAGACCTTGGCATTTGATAGAAAGTGGATGGACATGGAAGATTTACTGCTAAAGGGAACCAGCAGTTGGCGTAATGGCTATGTCGCTGGACTCGCACGTAGTCGACTGCGGTTCGTGTCCCGGACCCGGTGGCTTAAAACTCACGCCAGGCGCGTGTGCGTGCGTGCCCAAGATCCCGAGAGGAGAATGGAGGAGAAGGGATTGCGGCGTGACCATCCCCCCTGGGGGGTGATTTCTCGCTTTCTGTCTCTATGTCTCTCTCTGTCTGTCTGGCGAGCACACATGCCCTACAGTGAAAATCTCTCTAAAAAAAAAAAAAGATTTACTGCTAAGTAAAATGAGCCAGACCATGACAAAGAAGCATTGTATGCCCTCACTTAATATACACCAAATATCTACACTATATGGTAGCAACAGAAAGATCGGAAAATATAAAAGGATGAGACAGTGTGGGAGGACAGTGGGAAAAGGGGGAAGGTGAGAGGAAGGGAATCGAGAAAAAAGAAGCAAAATATTTAAGGGACACAAAAATAGAGAATTATCTGGTGATGATAACGTGTATCATAATATCTAACTAAATAAATAAACAGCATATTCATCCTCGGAAAATTCATATTACAAGATGTAATGATAAATAGTTGTTGAATGTGTAAAAAAAATACATTTTAAAAATGAAGGAAAAAAGAATGCACACATTCTTCTCCTCTTCCTTTCAATAATGGAGTCTGCCAAGGGTAACTGGGTGCCTGGTCCTTGCACCATACTACTGGTGTGCAGATTAGTTTTCATTAATGGATGAGAATGGAAGTGCTATATCCAGCTGCTGATCTTCACAAAGAAATTTTCATCTTCAATTCACTGTCTTTTCTTCCACTGGCTCGAAATGGATACAACGTGCTTGCTGGCCAGCCAGTCTTAATTATTTAGGAGAAAGCAAATCTCCAGGGAGAGTGTTGCAATAATCGATAGGTCAAAGAACCATTTTATGATCGTGTAGAAATAATAATAGACAATTTACCTCTGGAATCTTATGTAGAAGGAAAATAAAATAAAAATCTTTTTGTTTAATCTGTTATATTGGGCATCTCTCTATTATCCAAGCCCTTATCTGTACCCTAACTAATAAAGGGTTCCATGTTGAAGAAACAATTGACATCTTTTTCCAAAATCTTGAAAAATGTAAAAGAATATACAGGATGATTAAAATAGGAAAATCATTCCAGATAAAGAAAGTAGCATGTTGGGGCCAGCAGGTGGCATGGTGGTTAAGACACTGGATTCCATGGCCAGTTGCATTCAAGTCCCCAACCTAGTGGCTTGCTTTCTCACTTTTCCTCTCTCTTTCTGTCTCTCTCTGGTGAGCACACATGCCCTGTAGCAAATTAAAAAGTAATAACAATAATAAATTTCTAAAAATTAGTTTAAAAAAGGGAGAAAGTAGCATATTCGAAGCCTCGGGAACATAAAAATGGGTAATTTAGAATGTCCCAGATTTGCATGTGACTAGAAGGAGCTGGTGATATAGAGGGACAGTACAGAAAAGATGGCAGCAGTCAACTCACAGAGATCCTTCTTACATGACCAAGCAGACTAGACTGTCTGATTGGTATTTGGGACCCTGATAGTTTGATAAAGTAAGGAGAGATATGATCATACATGCTTATAAATGATATTCCTTAGTAGATAATAGAGGAAATGAAACTGGTAGCCGAGCCCTAATAACTGCAATATGCACTTTTAGACTCATTTCCTTAACTGTGAAATAGGCAGGCTGCTCCAGACCAAAGGTTGGTGAACTATGTAAGGCCCATGAGCTGAATTTTACTCACTCCATTTTTGTTAATAAAGTTTTATTGGAACTCACTCATAATCTTTGGTGTTTGTATTGTTCACGGCTGAGTGTATGCTATAAAGGCAGAACTGGATAATAGCAAAGTAACCTTGTACATTTATTTATTCACTGGCCCTTTATAATAAAAAAGTTTGCTAATACCAGCTCTAAAATAATTATGCCATCCCAAGAGTATCTACCAATCTGCTGAGGGGAGGCCAAGTCTTCTAGTCTAACAACTATTCAATCACAGAAGCTCTATTTTTAATCATTTTACATAGTAGAATTTTATTTGTGAAAAAGATCCTACTAGCATGATACAGTGTAGTAACTTCTTGCTTGAATGATAATTTGTTTTTCATTCATTTTTTACCGAGAGAGGGAGAGAGAAAAGGAGAGAACAATCCTGATAGATTCTTGATGCTTCCATCTACCCCCAATCTTCAGCCAGCCCCAGACCATGGGCACACATCTGCCTGATATACTCAAGGATGCCCCCAGAATCACCAACCTTCTCACGTGGTATTGCCTTGCCAAATATTATAGCTGCAATATTACTGCAATGCCACTATCTGGCCCCTGAATGATATTTAGGATCTTATCTAGCTCTAAGACATCTTCATTCATTCACTTATTGACCAAGTATACTTTGAGTACCTATAAAGTGCTAAACTGGGCACAGAAATGAAAATAATACAGTGTCTTCCTCACAGAGCTTACAATACAGGGAGGCATTTAACTTCTGGAACAGTAATTGATTGTATATATATGAAATCTCACAAGCTGTATTAGTTTGTTGTGGGTACCAAAATACTACAGACTGAGTGATTAAAAAACAGAACTTTATTTTCTTACTGTCCTGGAGCCTCGAAGTCCAATATCAAGGTGTTGGCAGGGTTAGTTCCTTTTTGAGTCCTCCTCCTTGGCTTGCAGATGGATGCCTTCTTGCTATGTCCTCCCATGGTCTCCTTCAGTGCATGCAAATGAATGTGTCCTAAGGCCATTTTTGTAGAAGGACACCGGTCCTGCTGGTTAACCCACCCACGTGCCGTGCCTTCATTTTACCTAATTCCCTCTGTAAAGGCTTAGCTCCAGATTCAATCACAATCTGAGATTCTGGAGTTAGGACTTCAACATACATACGAATTGGGTGGAGACAAAAGTCAACCATCTGGCAAGCATTGTGAGATTATATATATTAAAACAAAGACAGATACAAACAAGAAAACAAGATTCTTCTGAGATATTTTCAGACTAGAGGGAGAGGCAAGTCTCTACATAAATATAAACCATGTGGAGATACAACACTCTAGCAGCTTAAATTCAAGTTAAAGAAATATAACATGTTTCACAAATGAATACACACATTTGGAAAGCTTTCATGGAAGAGATAGTGAGAATATCAGGACTTGAATAAAAGCAATATACTCTCTTTTCTGTCATTTATAAACATAGGTTAGGACTCCAGTCTTCCCACTCAGCAGCAAACGTGTGACACAGGAAGACTGCCAGCAGCAGGGGAAGAGAGTCAGGCATGGGTAGGAAGCCAGCAGTTCAAACCACTGCAAGTGTCCCGTTTGATAAATCATAACTGCTTTGCCTGTGTCCCTTACACTACCAAAGATCATTGTTAATTATTGCCTTTTATCTAGACAATCCCGATTTCTTCACATATAAATCTTATAAACTCATACCCCATGCATGAACTAGAAGGACCCTTAGAATTCTATGAAATTGAGAGTGAACATAAATGGAATTCAGGGAGAGCTGAGAGCCTTTTAAACGATAAAAAGTTTTGTGATTATGTACATTTTTATTATAAAGATCATGTCACTCCTTTACAGAAAATCCTCAGAAGTCTCCTTGTCATTTTACTTGGAATAAAATCCATACTTATTATCAGGCCCTACATGATCTGACCCCTGCCTATTCTCTGACCTCATCTCCTTTTTTAAAAAAAAGTATTTATTTTTATTATTATTTTTATACACGTGATCATTGTATATCATTATAGCTTGCAAAATGAATTATCCTAGCATGACTATACTGTATGTTAGTCCAGTTAGAGATATGATCACACACATTATCATCGACAGATCATTTTCCGTTTTTGTGTCCCTTAAATGTTTTGCTTCTTTCTTTTTCCCCTTGATTCCCTTCCTCTCCTAACCCTTTCCTACTTACTCACTGAACCACAGCTACCTCAGACCCATTTCTAACACATTGAACTGCTCCCGCTTCAGGAAGCGTGGTAGCTGTTCCCTCTGCCTGGAACACTGTTGCCACAAATATGTGCCTGGATGACTGCTCCTGTTCCTTCAGCAATTCGCTTTAATACTGCCTCCTTCACCCCATCTATTAACTTTCCCAGTCATTGTTCATCACAGCGGCCTTATTATTCTGTTTAGTTGATATTTCCTAACACAATCTGAAATGATCTTTTCTTCTCACTTTTTCTTCTTTTTTAAAATTTTATTTATTACCATAACTTTTATATTACATTTAATCACACATATTTTACAGTATATTACGTTTCTTTTTTCCAGCACAATTACCATGCATATCAGTTAAGACAAAGACATTACTATCCAGATCATCATCATCAAATAGCTTTTCATCATTTTTTCCAGATTAGTATTATTATTTAATTTCTTCTTTTTTAAACATTCAATCACTATATATCATTTGGCTTGTAAATAGAATTTACTCAACATGAACTACTTCTCAGACCACTTCAGTTGAGAATACTATACATGCCATCATCAACAGGCAATAAACCATTTCTGTATCCCACTAATGTCGTGCCTCCCTGTGTGTTCTCTTGCTATCCTTCTCTATACTCTTCCCTTCTCACGCCCAGTTACACACTGTCTTCTGCATCCATAACTATTTCCATTGCTTTTATGCCCTCCAATATGAAATTATATTTTTGATGTGTTGGTTGACTAGCTTATTTCATCCCACACTTTTTAAACTTGTTTTCATTTCTTCCTTCTGTGAGTGAGAGAAAGAGACAGAGAGAGAACTTCCAATAGTGTCTTCATACTGTAATCCACACCCAATTTCAGTCTGTTCTAGATCCTGGGCACACACCTATGTGCTGAGGGAGGTCTTCAGAAACAAACTAGGAACCTTCCCATGTGAGTCAGTCTCTCAGAGCATTGTGTTACCATGGCACCACCCAACCGCACCTGTCACTCTTTCAAAGTCCATGAGGCCAAGGCCTGTGCTTACCAAGGTGATCTAAGTGCCTGGGACTGTATCAGGCCCATGGTAGGTCTTCAGTAGTACCTGAGATAAAGATCCAGTTATCTGTGACATGTTCCTACATCCCACCCTCATTAAATCAATAAATAGCAAACAGCAAACTGAGAAGTAAAACAAAAATGCCAATTTTCTTGAACCTTCTTATTTTTAAATTGAAGAACTGAGACCCAGAGGAGTCTATCCATTAGACCAAGCCCTGCGTGGAACCATCCCAAGGCTTTTGATTGTCTGGGGACTCTTCTTTGAACTTGGTCCAATGCTCAATGTTTTTCCTGAAATGTGACCCTGAGGACCCCTCTAAATGAGCTGACTGAAAAAGAATAGGATGACTGTCCACCTTATCCTGTATCCCTGCAATGTTAGTACATTGAATTCTCTTCAATATCTTTCTTGTGGCATTAGGCAACTTATTTTTCGCAGTGCTTTTGGAAGCAATTGCCATATTTTCTGTTATTAGTTATTACCAATCTAAACAAACACTTTAGCTTTCCCAAACCCAAGAAGGAGGTATTTTTTAAAAGGCCATCTTAATTATACATAAGCAATGGAGAATCACAGAGGATTCATTAACATAATAAACAGAAGTCTGTGTTCAGCATCCCATAAGCAAGGTAATATAAAAACAACCATTATATATTTGCTGCTCATCAACTTGCAGGTTTCTTTTCCCAGGTCTTCTCCCAGCTTTCTGAGTTTCAGGACTCTGTTCTCTGCCCATGCTTTCCCCTCTGAGAAAAGGGATGCCTTCCAAGAGGAAGGGGCTATTGATCGCTGTATGAGATAGGGGTAGAAATGAAACCAGGAAGACTGAACAGAGAGTCTTAAAATAAGAAAAACAGTAAAACATGCTGCTGAGAGAAATTCTGGGATAATTATAGCCTTGGAGCAGAGAGACTAGGGGTCTAATATTAGCTCTACTACTCCCTAGCTCTGTGACCTTGGGCAGGCAGTGTAACTTCTCTGAGTCTTTCTTCTGATGTAATAGCATTATCTCCTGCCTCACTAAGACATAAATTTATATCCATCTTTAAGCTCAGCATCTGAAAAGTTAGTTCCTTTTTCCCAAAAAAAGAGTCATTAGGCCCTTCACCTTGTCTACCTCTTCACCTTATCCTAACTTGAAAAGCTAACCTAACCAGATTCTTCCTGGGGTCTCAGGGCTGAACCTAGAAGCCCTCAGGCTCTGAGTGGTAACTGCCTGCCAGTTGGCGGGAAAGAATGGCTTGCTGGAGTGGGGATTGAACTGTTGCCATTGGAGATGGCAACAGATGCTTCCTGGTTGAGCCTGAGTTGGCTAAATCAGGGCTCTGTGGTTTGAGACAGAATCCCAATTATTTCCAATTAGGAGAGTGTGACAACAGCTGCTCTTAACCCAACCGCACCTCGACAGCTGCCGACCTGTCATCATTCAGTCGAGAGCTTTAACGTAGCATGTAGGTTTGTGAGGGCATCCCCAACATACACAACATGTGAATGATTTGAAGCCCTCTCTTTCAACTTAAAGCCCCTGTACTCCATAGTTTAATGGTAGTCCTAGGACCCAGCATAGGGCAATAAAAGGAGAAGTTGTGCTCAGTTCCCGAATCTACCTCTTACTAACTGTTTGACCTTGGGCATCTGTGATCTTCTGTCATGATCCTCTATCTTCTCACCTGAAATAAAGATGATAACTTGAGGGGCCAGCAAGTGGCCTGCTAGACAGAGGAACTGGATTCACACGTGACTGACGGCGGTTTGAGTCTCGGACCTGGCGGCTTACTTTCTCACTTCCCTTTCTCTCTCTGTTTCTGTCTGGCCAAATTAAAAATAATAATAACAAATCTAATTAAATAAATAAGTCATTCCTTTTAAACAAAGAAAAATAAAAAGGTGATAATTTGAGACTTGTGATGAGGGTGAGATGCCCAAATGAGAAAGAACCTTATAAGCGGGAAAGGACTATATGTGGTCTCTCCCATTATTAGTGGCCTCTTCCAGAAAACTCAAGCCTGATAGAACCCATGGAGAGAAAAATTGGTGTAAAGTCAGAAGTTCTGGATTATGCAAACAGGCTGTAAGGCAGAAGCCAGTCATTTTAACCTCTCGGTGCATTCTTTATATCTTTCAGATTGAAGTAAAATTAATAGCAGGGTGCTCGACTCAGAGTTTGCAGTTTTAAGAGTGTAACGTGGAGCCCTTGGTAAACTGTAAAGTGATGTGTACACATGAGCAATTATTATTATGTTCTTAGGGCTTTTTTTGGTTTGGCATCAGTTGAGTCAGCTGAATGCTCTGAGCAAGAACAATCTGTTTTCTTTCCTCTTGGCAAAGAACACAAAAGACAGAGCAGCTCATAGAAACTGGGGCAGGAAAGAAAACTTAACCCTCTTTCTCCACTCCCTCTCTCTCTCTCTCTCACACACACACACACACACACTCACCCACACGCAACTCCTCCACAAATTCCCACAAGTCCAGCATCCTAAATACCACAGCAGAACTTGGGAAGTGGCCTCATTTCCTAACCGGTCTCTGTATCCCTAGTCCCAACGCTCACTGCTCATTGCCCAGATATAGTTAAGATCTAAATTAAGAAAATTCCCTGGCTCCAGCAGGCCTTGTCACATTGCGTGGCGCCTGAGACTTGGATCTGAGATAACTGACTTTGCCATTTCTTTAGCCTGTCCTCCACCCTCAAGTCAATCAATCTCCCAGCTATGTTAATTTTATGCCTTAAAAATCTTTCATACCCATTGACTGCATTCCAGTCTTTTTAACACTCCTAGGTCAGGCCACCATGCCCCTTTCTACTCCCCCTCATCACTCCTGAAAGAGCCTCCTTCCCAGTCTCACTGCCTCCAGCT
>NW_006203694.1:164435-174027 GCF_000334495.1 Tupaia belangeri chinensis
GGGGGGGAGGGGGGAAAGGAAAGGCTTTTTGCCTTAGGGGGTGTGTGCTTGCTAGAGAGAGACAGACACAGTGAGAAATCACCCCCAGGGGTGATGACCACACCACAACCCCTTCTCCTCCATTCTCCTCTGGTGTCCTGTTTTCATTTAATACATTCTCCACTCTGCAGCTAGAGGGACATTTTTAAAATGCAAAAGTCATCCCATGTCTCTACAAGGAAAACCAAATGCCTTGACACAGTTCACAGGACTCTTTAGGGTGTTGACCTATCTGTCTAGCCTCTGTAATTCTTCCTTTTTCCCTTTGAGCCCCAAATTTACCTTCTGTCTTTGGAGGGGAACCTGTACTACAGTCTATTCATGTCCTCTCTCTGACATGAACGCTTCCAGAAGCCCACCCTCCCCTGCTCACCTTGTCCTATTTCTAACTAATTAACTCTCCTCCTCTTGAAGGTATCAGTTCCCAGGCCCCTCCATCAGACCTCTTCCTTGGTTTCTCCAGGGAAGCTAGTCCCTGTACTATGCATGCTCATGGCACTTCAACTTTTCCTGTGAGGCATTTGTCCCAGCTTATTATTATATACGAATTTCTGGGATCACATAATAAATATCTCACAAGTTTCTGAGCACTGCGAGGGCAGAAATTACATGTTTGCTGACCACTTAGTCCTAACTTCCCACACAACATATTGCACAAATATTTTTTTAATAAAGTAACATCAATTTAGGCAACTGATGGATCGTTTCTCATTTTCCTCCTTCCTTATCTACAAAGTTGAGCTAATATTTTCCCACCAACTTGAAAAGATAAATGAAAAAAGAAGAATGAGATTACACATCTGATGAGAATGATGCAAATGAGGCTTGGATCAGAACAAGGTTCACTAAGTAGCAGGGGCAATAGAAGGGGCTGCAGGGCACTGGAAGGATTTGCATCCCCGCCATACCACTGGATTAAGCTTCTTAAACACAATTAGACTCAGTTTATTCATCTTCCAAATTGAGTAATAACTCCCGGATTGTAGAGTCATGGTAACTTGCAGGGGTAATGTACATAAAGCAGGCTGCAGAAGTTCTAGAGCACAGTATGAACTCAGAAAAACAGGACAAAAACCAACACGGACTACTGCTATCATTTATATTTGGAAAAATGTCAGGTTTTTGCTGTTTCTTACCTTTTCAAAAGAAAATTCATTATAAAATTTAGTTGGCAATGCCTTCCCTTTCCAACAAATTATCTGCATTACGTGTGTCGAATTCAGTACCATAGAATGCATGTATTTTATTTTTCATAAATTAGTCCATGTTTGTAAATCTTGATCTTCCTTCAGGACAGGACTGTGGTATGAATCACCAGCTGCACCCACCTCAGTGGAAAGTATGTTAGGGATATCAGAAGAATTGATTCAGGCAACACTAGTAAAGTTAACTCAGTAACTCAGAGTTCACTAACTTGTGTTTGGAATAAGTGGGTCAAAATTCAAGTATGTTTATAGGGAAGATACTAGTCCTTTTACCAATTAAATTAAATTAAATTAACTGGAGGGGCAGACTGTATTATGAAGAATTTGGGGCCCTTTTGCTGAAAGCAGAATGGGTCATCAGCAGCTCTACTGGAACCACCCGCAAAAATTCGTCCAGGTCTCTCGCTCTTGGCATATGTACTCCCGCTGACAGAGTCTGATCCGGAAATAGAGCCTCAGCATGTGCCGTCAGTGTTTCTGTCAGTACACGAACGACATAGGCTTCATCAAGTTGGACTAAATGATCTTCCTTGAAAGGATTGTCCAAGATATCCACCCAGTAAAAGAAAGCATGGCGGTTATTTGTATATAAAATAAAATAAAATAAACCCTTCCCCAAAAAAAAGAATTTTGGGATCTGTTTTTTTGTTTGTTTGTTTGTTTTTAAGAGATATTTTTGCTGTTAGGGCACATATGTTCACTAGAGCCATAAAGAGACAGAAAGCAAGAAACCACTACCAAGGGGATATGGTCACACTGCAATCCCTTCTCCTCCATTCTCCTCTCAGGATTTTGGGTATGCATGCATTCACATGTGCCCAGCATGAGTTTTAAGCCACCAGGTCTGGGACTCAAACTATGGGTGACTACATGTGAATCCAGCGACACAACTACTATACCATCTGCTGGTCCCAAAACATCAGTTTATTATTAGTTTCCAGTAGGAGGAGAATAATTCACAAAATAGAGTGGAGCTGCATTCTGAACACATTTGGCTTGGAAGGACTTCCAATGAGGACATTGGGAGGATGATGAGTGCTTTCTGATAAAAACCAGTATAAAACTAAACACATTAAATTTACTCTAACATTTTAAAAGAACAAGAAAGAGAATATAAAGGTACATTTAATTTGGAAAATTTTCTCAACAGTTCTTTCAATGTATGTTTGCTCTAGAGAGTCCATGATATGAAAGATCTGAGTCAGCTGTTCTTGAGTCATGATTTGAATATCCGGCCATGATGACTGTGCTTTTGATGTTTATAGAAATAACTATACACCATATCCTCTAAACCACGTCAGCACCAGAAGTAAGGAATGAAATTACATTGGAATGAGTGATAGTACAGTACGTTGTGAAGAACAGTGTCCACGGAGTCAGACTGATTAGTTTCAAGTCTCAGAATTGCTGCTTTTATGTTGCCAGTAGGACATCAGGCAAGTGAATTAACCTGTGTCTCAGTTTCTTATGCATAAAATGGGGATGATAGGCAATCTGACTTTCTCATAGGATTGACTGCATTAATATATTAAGTTTTTGGCACGTAGTAAGTACTTTATACGTACTGGCTGTAGTTGATATTATTTGAGAGCTGTTCAAAGGTAATTTAGACCATACACATTAAAAAAAAAAAAGTTAACCTCTTTCATGAGAACAAGAATCACAGAGAGAGAGAGAGAGAAAGCCAAGTCCCTCCAACAGAGTCTCATGCCATGATCAATTCCCTGCAACCTTTCCAGCCACTTAGATCAGGAGCACATACACCCAGTGTGCATGAGGTGACTAGGGAACCAAACTTACATTTCCCAGAGGAATCCAGTCTCACTGAGCAGTGCATTACCACTACACCCCCAAACTTGCCTCATTTACGATCTTTACCTTATTCACTGACTTTAGAACCTAACCCCCGAGAGAACTATAGCTTCATTGAGCCTATGAGATACTTAGAAATAACTTTACATAATTAGTTTAAGGCAGGTACTTCTTGGATCTGGTTAAAGTAGCAATTCAAAGGACTGGCTTTCATTATTTCTATATACTCTTTAAATAGACACAAGATAGATCCTTTGTATTGCAATTATATTTTTTTAAAGAGAGTCTTTTGCTATAGGGTGCATACATTCACTGGAGAGACAGAAAGGAATAGAGAGACAGCAAGAGAGAAATCACCCCACAGGGAAAATGAAAGTGCCACAATCCCTTCTCCATTCTCCTCCCGGGATTTTGGGCATGCACGCACATGCACCTGGTTTTAAGCTGTTGGGTTCAGGACTCAAACTGCAATCCACTCTGTGGGAGCCCAGCAACATAACCATTACACCAGCTACTGGTTCTTCTGTTTTTAAAAAGTACTGTAAACTTGACTTTTCTTTAACTCCTATTTCAGAGGCACCTCCAGTGTCATTTGAAATAATAGGGAAGATTTGCTCCATAGTACTCAGAATAAGCTTTATTTGGAGAGCTTGTGACTCACTACATGGCTCGAAGCCTTTGTGCCCATCAGCTGCAGGAACATATGGAGAAGAGGAGGTATTTAAAAGGAAATAAAGCATAAAAATTCAAAACAAGGCCTATGGATTTGGAGACTCTGAGTTCAAATCCAAGATCTGCAGTTAACCATGTGGCTTCGGTATGAGATTAATCTCTAAAGCTTAATTTACTTGTCTGGGAAATGGAGGGCGACAGTGGCATATGCTTCATGAGACTCATTGAGATAATGAATGGGTATCATCTGCACAATATAGCTGACTCATAAGGACTAAATAAATGCCAGTTATTATCATGAAAATACCTACACCTACATCCTAATGTGAAAATCTCAGTCCTTTTACTCATTTAGGTATTATTTACTGCACTAAATGAAACTCAGAAGAAGGAATCATTTCCTAGACAAATTAGGAAACCCTTATCTTTAAGAAGAACTTTCCTAGGCTAGCAGGTGGCATGAGGGTTAAAGGCTGCTGGACTCCCCATATGACTGACAGGACTTCAAGTCCCCGACCTGGAGGCTTGAAAATCACACCAGACATACGTGCATGCATACTCAAAATCCAGAGGCAAGAATGGAGGAGAAAGAATTGCTACATGGCCATCTGCCACTGGGGCTGATTTCTCACTTCACTCTCTGTCTTTCTCTGAGAAGCACACATGCCCTCTGCCAAAAAAAAAAAAAAATAATAATAATAAAAATAATTTTTTTAAAAAATGTAGAGAAACAAAAAACATCCTCTAGAAACAAAACATTCTCCATCCTACTCACTTGGACTATTAAAAATGGGTATGTTATAATAATTCTTACATATCTATAAATCTCTCCTGTAGCATTGTAGAAACCTTGAGTCAAAGATAGCTTGACAGAAGCCCTTTTCAGAGCGTGTCTGAACATTGGTCTCTACCAACTATTCTCTTGGAAAAAAGATATTCCAATTAACTGAGAGTCTAACAGATTCCAAAATTGATATCAGATTGTTCATTACCCAAGAGAAATAAAATAATATATGGAGATAATCTCGGCGGCTCTGAATTATCCTCCCCACCACACCTTGTTCATCTATCAAAATGCCACCCACCTCTTAAAGGCCAACCCAAAGGCTATCTCCATGTGAAATTATCCCTGATTATTTTCAGCCTACCCTATGCATTTCTCCTCTGATCTCCTTTACAGATTTTTTGACCCTTCCAGGAATACCTTTCACATCATTCCCTAGACAAACTTTATAGCCATATTTTTCTTATCTCACTTGAAAGAAGGAAATAGACCACAGTTAGTAAAAGTACATGCGTTCTTTTCAGAAACAAATGGGTTGAAGTCACAATTACTCTACCCATTTGCTGAGAGATAAAGAAAAAGTTAGACATTAAGTTTTCTGAAGGCAGGTGCCAGGATATGTCCAGAAGTCATCAAAATGTGTAATGAACACTGAATGAGTACAGACCTTCTACGCATTCACAGGGTTTTAGCTTCAATAGAATCTGGATACTTGGTGGTGGTTGCAAAGAAACCTTGGCAAGTATTTTATGCATAATCTCTAGAAATGTAAATGAGGCTTAAGCTCTGGTTTCTTAGCTATTTTCTTAGGCTTCCTTTGCCCCCAGGGATCTGAATCCAGGCCTTCAGAGTTGTCCAGAGCTGGGGTATTAGCCAATTTTCCAACTTTATCATTTACTCTAAGACATAGATTAAGTAAGTCACCTCTACCAACCTCAGTTTATTTATATGAAAAGGGGAATAATACCTTTCCTATAATCCTTGTGAGGATTCATTTAGATCAGCAGAGCCTTAAGAATATTCTGTAAAATGTTAATTACAAGGAATATAAATAGGTATTCTGGAAGAAAAAAAATTGGCATGGTCAAATATATTTGGGAATTGCTGTATTAAACAAAATTAAACAGCCTTATCTAAGGCAGAACTTTCAAAGATTTTTATATTTTAATGTGATTTATGTCTCTCTAGAAAAGATAAGCATAATTCAAGATCTTAAAAAATTTTGGTCATGGGACCTATGCTAGCCAGACGCCAGAACTTTTATTAATTTGTTCTTTAATTTGCCACAGGGTTAATGTGCTCACCAGAGACAGAGACAGAAGGAGAGGGGGAAAAGAGTGTGAGAACCACCCTTCCTCATGGAGCATGGTCATACTACAATTCCTTCTTCTCCATTTATCTCTCTTTTTTGGGATTTCGGGCATGTATGCACATGAGCCTGGAATGTTCTTTAAATGGCCGAATCTGGGATTGAAAGTGCATAGTCAGTGATGTGGGATTTGTTCCCTTAAACACCAGGCTATGGGCTAGCCCAGAACTTTCATTCATAAGTGGTGGAGCCAAATAGAGTAATGGAGAGAGAGAAAAACATATTTTCAATTGTAACTAAAAAGTTCAACAGAAGTTCTACATTCCAAAGGTCAACCATAATCATTAAGACTGAATTGCTTTTTAAATAGCTTTTTATTTTAAATTTTATTTACTCTTTCTTTTATGGGAGAGAGATGAGAAAGAGAGAATTCTCAACAGTATCTTCATTGCCACAATACACACCCAGCCTCAGCCAGCCAGGATCAGGGCCATGTGCATGCATGCAGCTGCCATGTAGAAAGAGGCACCTGGAATGTAGACAGAGAACCTCACATGGATTTAGCACTATAGAATATTGCATTACTGTTTGGCCCTCCTGGGTTCTAATTACTGTTCTGTGTATCCATTCTGTGAGTACAGACATGGGTCATTTATTCATCTCCAAACTAACTGATGATGAAGTCAGGTTACTATTATGCTCTGATTAAACATTGCTATGCCCTAGAGCTTAAGATAAAATCATTTTTGTATTACTAACAAGGATTAAGAGTATAACAGGAATGGATTTAGAGTCCTGTTTTTAGGATACGTGTCAGTAAATTCGTAATTATAGGATACATGCTACAGAATCATGTCATCTCTGGGTAAAATATCGATGGAGACAAAGAACATAGCGTTTTTTGGGAAACATGAGTTAGACGATTATGTAAAGGACCTGACCATAGTAAGCTCTCATGAAAAAACAGTCTTCATTTTCACTCCTTCTGTGCTATTTTAGAGTCCTAGTGTGCCAGTCAAGCCATTTGGAAATCCTATAAATATCTACAGATCAATCAAGGTAGCAAGCCTTAGTACCTAAATAAAAATTCTAAGCACTGGAGATACTCTTTATCTTGGGCCATGAGATCAGTCCTACAGGATGCCTGACTACATTCCACTGAGTATTCTTTAATTGACTGCACCAGAAATAGCTGTGTTTCTACCAACCACACATCACACAGCCACTAAGAGTGATACATATTTATTAGTTTAAAAGCCATAGGAAAGACTTTCACAACTTTTCCCCCCATCCATTATTAAGATTTTTTTTTTCCTTCTCTCTGAAGACATTAATACTTCAAGGTGGCCTTGACCTATTTCTTATCTCCTGGTTTTCTAACTGCTTTGACCTTCCATTTTACCATTCTTACCTGTTCTGATGCCTCTTGGTTCACCTCCCACTCTCCCCTTAGCTAGTCTCTCTTTGGCACCAGGGCAATGCTTGTTTCCTATCTTCTTGAGGTTTACCTATCTTTGCCAGCCTGGACATCTTCTTAGATTATTGTATCTCCCTTCTTGAACTTCTTTCCTCACCTTAATCTCTGCTATGGCATTGCATTCTTAAATATCATCTCCCCCAGTTGTTAGCTATGCGACCTTTTGTTTGTAGAAATCACATCCATATTCATAAGCTGCTAAGCATATTTTATAAATCAGAATTCATTGTGAAGATCATTAACCCCTCTTTCTATCCCAGATTGCATGAAAGGAAGCCATAGTCTCTTATAGTTTTGTTCCAAGGAAAAAAGGCTATATTGGGTGAGAGAAATGCACTCCAGCTCCTGCGTGAGAGAAATGCACTCCAGCGCCTGCTGAAGAGAAGATACCAGTAAATCACACTTGTGATAACCTGCTGGGGCTTCAGTTTTCCCAGCAGTCTCTCTGAGCACAAGGAAACAATAATAATAATGGAATTACATTTTTTGTTTGGAGGGTTTTCCTCTGTAGACCAAAACACCTTAGCTTCTGGAATCGTTGTCAAGCATACAAGTCTCTTGTCCAAGAATCAAGAAGGTCATTCAGTCAGGAAGGAAATAGAGTTAAATAACTGATTTTTACAGTTAAAAAAAAAATAGAAAAAGAGGAGATGAAAACTGGTATTTACTGAATATCTGTCATGTCAGAACTAGGATAGGTTTTTGGCCTTTTCTGAGCTTCAAATGATTAATTATATGTATTATTTTATTTATATTGTTTATACAATCTACTAGTAATTTGGCAGCTCAGGTTATCATAACAAAATATCACAGACTAGGTGACTTAAACAACACAAATTTATTTTTTACAATTCTGGTGATTGGAAGGTCAAAGTGTTTGCATTGTCGAGTTCTGGTGAGGCCTCTCTTCTAGTCTTAAAGAAAACTATCTTCTCCCATGTCTCAAAGGCAGAGAATAAGAGATCTTATCTCTTCTTCCTTTTATAAGAACACAATCCCATCTTTTTTTTTTTTTTTTGAGAGGTTTTTGCTATAGGGCGCGTGTGCTCGCCAGACAGACAGAGAGAGACAGAGAGACAGAAAGCAGGAAATCACCCCCCAGGGGGGATGGCCACGCCGCAATCCCTTCTCCTCCACTCTCCTCTCGGGATCCTGGGCATGCACACACACGCGCCCGGCGTGAGTTTAAGCCACCGGGTCCGGGACTCGAACCACGGTCGACTACGTGGGAGTCCAGCAACATAGCCATTACGCTAACTGCTGGTCCCAGAACACAATCCCATCTTGAAACCCATTCTTCTTAATCTCATTCAAACCAAATTACCTTTCAGAGTTCCCACCTCCACATGCCATCACATTGGGGTTCAACATTTGCATTTTGGGTGGACACAAACATTAAGTTCACAACAATATATTACCCCCGTTCTTTTATTTCCTCTTTTATTTTGCCAAAGAGCTCATGTACTTGCTGTAGAGAGACACAGAGAAAGGGAATATAAGAAAGTACCCTCTGGAGAGAAAGGTCAAACCGAAATCCCTTTTCCATTTCTCCCTCCTTTTGGGATTTTGGGCAAACATGCACACACATCCAGCATGTTTCTCAAGCCACAGGGTTCAGGACTTAAATCACACTATTAGCCATGTGGGATCCATCTGCCTCAACCACCACACCACAAGTTGGTTCACTCCAATTTTTACAGAAGAACAAACTAGACTCTGACATATCCCAACGTCACACAGAAATTGGAGACATTGTTGAACTCCAATCTTTATGTACCCAAAGCTCAGGTACATTTTAAGAATGGTCCTTAAAAATACAATATAAGGGGGACCAGCAGGTGGTATAGTGACTAAGGTGCTGAACACTCCTACATGGCTGATCACGGTTCGAGTCCCAGACCTGGTGGCTTGCTTTCTCAGTTTCCCTCTCTCTCTATCTCTTGCTGTGTCTTTCTTTGTTCAAATTAAGAATAAATGAATAAATAAATAAAATTAAATAAAAAGTAATTATTTTTAAAAAAATACAATATAAGGAGCCAGCAGATGACATGGCAGTGACATTGCTGGATTCCCACATGGCCAACCGTGGTTCGAGTCTTGGACTTGGAAGCTTAAAACTCATGCAGGTGCATGTGCATGTGTGCCCGCTGGCGTTCACCCCGGGACTTGGCTTCCAGGAGGAACCAAGATCTCAAGAAGAGAATGGAATAGAAGGGATTGTAGTGTGACCATCCTTCTGGGAGGGTGATTTCTCACTTTCCTTCTCACTGTCTCTGTCTCTGTCTCTTCCCCCC
>NW_006203694.1:174058-196318 GCF_000334495.1 Tupaia belangeri chinensis
CCCCCCCCCACTCAGTGAGCACATGTGCTGGCAAAAACTTCTAAAAAAAATACAACATAATAAAATAATTAAAGCTCTGTGTGACATACCGTGGTGATTAGTGATAACAAGCTCATTTCCTCTTAAGACATCCTGGTGTTTTCAAAGTGTGGGATGGAAAAACGTTGCCTGAGTATTATGCGTCTTTGTCCCCAGTAAACAATATTTCCTCTCTGGAGCTCCTCATCTCCTAAACAATGGGGTTAGAAGGTGCAGTGGAAGCCTTTGTTCTGAATGATCAAAGCTTTCATTTGTGGAGTGGTCACAATGTGCCAGGTACTCCAGTCCGGGTTCATTTAAATCTCTCGTTAGCAACCAACAATTTCATAGATGGAGTAAATGAGAGCTCAAGAGGTTGAGTAAGTAGTCCAAGTTAATCCACCTAGCTTGTAGCAGAAATTGGAAGCAAATATAATTCCAAGGCTGTGGGCTCAACCACAATTCCACACAAGAGTCTAAGTAATATTTTTAGGGGAGGGCACAATCCTCTTAAAATGTAAAAGGCAGCTCCCAGTGTAGGCCTGCCAATGAAGATGACCATGGTACTGCTATTCCATTGATATGTCTGGTATAAACACAGTCTCTCTAAAAGAAAGACACATACAGTTGGGCTCCAAGGTTA
Organism: Tupaia belangeri chinensis; assembly: GCF_000334495.1. Classification (NCBI taxonomy): domain Eukaryota; kingdom Metazoa; phylum Chordata; class Mammalia; order Scandentia; family Tupaiidae; genus Tupaia; species Tupaia belangeri. Next base: position 174,720 of record NW_006203694.1, read on the forward strand.
AATTTGATGTACCACTAAGGTCCATTGATGATGTGATTCATTCATTTGATGGCAGCCAAAGGGTGAAGAGACCTTGTGGTACCTGCTGAGATTTGAACCTGCGGCTACTAGGAATCTCATAGGGTGTTACAGGGGACTCCACTACTTAGGCCTTTCCACGGATTCTCTCTGCCTCACTAGCTAAATTTCATTTTTTTTTTAGTTCTGTGCATGCCACTTACAATGCAGATACTGGGCACTCTGTTCAAATCTTTCATCTTCGTATCTCAGACTGCCTTACAAACAGTAATTAATTAGGCCTCATAACCCCCTGATGAGGTTATTATGTATAAACAAAGTCCTGTGCATGGCCGAGGGAATTTTGTCATCAAGAGTTATAAGTTCAATTCACACCTCCACCATGGACCTCAGGCTACCTCTACAAAGACTTAAAAGCAAGACAAGATGAAAACGTGTGATTTTATGATTCAGATCACGAAACTCCTACTATGGAGCCCAAATGAAAATACGTTTGAACTTAACAAACTCCAGCTGGTAGAGTGATGGTTACTCAAGGAGCACTAGAGTTGGGGACAGAAGATTAGAATTTTTAACCCACCATTGTCACCAAGTTCATGGCAGTGCTGTTGTCAGTGTGGCCTTAAGCAAGCCAATTAACACCTCCAAGCCTCAATTCTTCTGCTACAAGTAAAGACAATAACAGAATACTGCAGACTTCACAGAAGACTAATTCAATCGCATCAGACCATATAAAATGAAGTGTCCAGGGCCCATTAAGTGTTATCTAAATGATAATACTCACATGCCACTATGATCTGAACTCATCATGACCTGCTGGATATAGGTATCAGTTTGTCTCCATTTACCATGCACCTATTGCACACCTAGGAATCCTGGCCTTACCCCTGGTGAAGAGGCAAAGATGAGTACAATTGGTTTCTGAGGGCTTTCTGCCTCCCTGTGTCTATGCCAGGAAACTACGGAGGCAGATTTTGGAATTCTAGTCAGCTTTGGTTTTATTCCCATTCTCCATCATTTTTTTTTCTTTTTACATTTTAAGGACAGTGCAAACATAACTACAATGTATGATATAGTTAGGATCCATAATAAGATTGCATGTTTTCCTATATATAGATTAGAATCCTACTATCATATCACAGAAGCCAGAAGTGGTAGATATCCAAAGTCTGTTATTTGTGGTTCCTGTATTAGCAAGTTCGCTTTCTTTATAATGTACTATCTGTATTCTTACTTGAAAAATTCTTTTGATTTGTCTATATAACATTGTTTTGTTTTGTTTTTGTTTTTGTTTTTTTGTTTTGTTTTGTTTTGTTTGCCAAAGGGCAGGACTGCTCACCAGAGAGAGACAGAGAGAGAGAGGAGAAGAGAAAAAAGCATCTTATCTTGCATGGAGAATGGTCATACTGCAATCTCTTTTCCTCCATTTCTCCCTCTTTACAGGATTTTGGGCATGCACATGTGTGCTCACATACCTAGTGTATTTCTTAAGCTACTGAGACTGGAACTTACATTGTGAAGTTAGTCATGTGGGATCTAGATCCCTTCACCACCAGGTCATAGAGCTGGCCCACTAAATTTATTTTTGCAACATGTATGTGATCTGATAGCTTTTTTCTCAAAATGATTTAGTTATTATTATGGACTGAATATTTGTGTACTACCAAAATTCATCTGTTGAAATGCCAACCCACAGCATGGTGGCAGTAAGAGGTAACTAGATCTTGCTGGTGGAGCCCTCATGAATGGGATTAATTCCTTACAACAGGGGTCCTACGAAACTCTCTTGCCTTCTTTCCATGATGAGAGGCTACAACCAGAAGAGGGCCCTCCTTAAACCTCAATTGTGATGGCACCTTGAGACTTCCAGCCTCCAGAAGCAATAGTAAAAATTTCTGCTGTTTATAAACTACCCAATCTATGGTACTTTGTTACTAGCAAACTAAGGCAGTTATGAATTTCATCTGTACAATGACCTTTCCTGTTACTCTATTAAAGAAAAAGAAACAATTTCCCACAGAGAGTTACTTTGTAAAAAATTGAAGTCCTCTGATTTCTTTCTTAATTATTAATAAAGTACTTTATTAACAAATATTTACTGCAATTTTCTTGGTAGATGTATAAAATGACTCAAGCACTTTAAAAATAGTGCAGACTGTTATAAAGATTCTTACAAAGGTGTAGACAGGCATAAACCTACCTCATGACCCAATAATTGTCCCAATGGAAATGAAAATGTCTCTTTACCCAAATAAAATGAAAATATGTATTGACAAAAAAAGACAAACAAGAGTGTTCATACAGTTCTATTTAAAATAACCAAAGACTTGAAAAATGTCCAGGGACAGCCAGGTGGTGTGGCAGCTAATGTGGCTGGATCCCACATGGCCAACTGCATGGTTCAAGTCCTGGATCTGACAACTTGGAAAATATGCTGGGCATGTGTGCATTCATGACCAAAATCCCAACAGAATGAGATGAAGTGTTTGTAGTTTGACCATCCCACCTGGAGATAATTTCTCACTTTCTCTCCATCTCCCTCTCTTTCTGTGTCTCTCTTCAGAGAGTGTACAAGTCCTATAGCAAAAACAAACAAAGGAAAATAAAAAAAAAAAAACCATACCAAAAAAAGTGAAAAAAATAAAGAGAAAAAACAAAGAAAATGTCCAATATGAGAATGGATGAACAAGATATAGTTTACTTACAGTATTTAACACATATTACTCAACAATACAAAGAAACTATCAGTGCATATAACACACATTTGTGACTCAGAAACGTTATGCTGAGTGAAGAGTCAAACATGAGTATATACCATATGATTCTATTCACATGAAGCTTGGAATAGGTGAGTTATAGCAATTAAAATCAGATTAATGTTTGCTTGGAGTTGAGGTTGACAAATTGACTGGGAAAAGATGCAGTGAGATTTTTGAGGAGTGATGGAAACAATCAATATGTTGACCAAGTTGGTGATTACAGGTATGACAGTTGCTAAAACTCACTAAATGGTCTCCTTAAAATGCACACCGCCTTCCCACCCCAAGATGCCAGACCCCAAGTTATGCCTCAATGGAATTTATTTCAAAGCATATACAAAGATTTTTATTGGTTTCTTTCTTCATACTCTAGCTAACTAATCATTTGCTTACCCATTTGAAGGGGACCAGAATACATGCCCTGCAATTTTGTTTCTGTGTATCTAGTAATCTATTCGAGGTTCTAAAAATACCCAACTCCATGCAGAACTGCTGAGTGATTTATTTATTTATATTTGGCTGGATAAAAAGATTAGGTGACTGTACACATTCTGATTACTTAAACCAAAGCTCAGCTCTCTCCAAGAGGTGGCATTTCATATGACTTTGGGGATTCAACCAAATCTTTAAAGGAGTATTTGAACACAGCAAAAACATGTTTTAAGGGTGAGTGAAATCTTTATATATATATATATATACACACACACACACACATACATAATTTTACCAGTTAGCACCTGTTGTTCAGGTGTGCTTAACTCATGGAACATTAAAATACCTGATTCCTAAATTTTCCCAGCAAATGTCAACCTTCCTCATCACTTCTTTCATATGGTAATCTGAGGCGTGAAGTTCTCACTTTCATGTCTGGGATGGTGTAGAAGCCTCAGCTCTGGGTGAGGAGTCAAATTTGCTGAGTGCCTACTTTTGCTAGGCCTTAAGCTAAGAGCTACTTTACAGGCATTGTGTGATTAACTCCTCAGCAAAACCCCAAGAGAAGAAATTAATGGCTAAAGTACTTAGAGAAAGATCACACAGGTGGCACAGTTGTGGCATCCCTGGATTCCAACGCAAGGACAGTGGTGGCAAGCATGTGTGTTAACCATGGAGCAGCTTTGCCTCCTTGAAAATACAGTGCCTGACCAAAGCTTGCTGCTGACTTCTGGTACTGGAAACAACCAACCACAATAACATAATTCCTAGCCATAGGTTAAGTCAACTCATTCAAATAAAGTTGTATGAGCTGAGTGCTCAGGCCATCGGCAGAAATGTCATTTCTGTGATTCTCTCCTATGCTGTATCTTCTGGTTTGTGGTAATTCAAGCATTTTGACCACACTTATGCTTTTCATAAAATCATAGTGATTTTAAAATCATTATGTGTGAAATCTATTTTACACTGGTCTCCATAAATTATGTGTTAGGTCTTGATAAGAGGTCGAAAGATCATGGTCTCATAGGCACACCCCCTTCCCACCCCAAGATGCCAGACCCCAAACTGCCCATGACTTCAGGTAGACTCCCAGTGGGAAAGAAGTTGATGGTGGAACTCTGGCTCTATCCCAGCGGTGCAATTTGTTTGTCATGCTGGAAGGAGGTTGGCAGTGGCCATAGGGTAGGGGTGGGGAGGTAGAAGCTAAGCAAGGCACAGTGGACCAAGGGTGGAGAACAGGAGTTGAGATGACACCCAGAGTAGGCAGAACCACAGGTGAACAGGGGTTTAGATCCTCAGCACATGCTCCACTGTCCCTTGAGACCTCATACAAAACACACATTCAGAGATAACTGGGAATTTCAAGACATCAATGACAGACCATAAAAGCATTGGCATAGGACCCTTGTGAGTACAGGGGCCCATGAGGCATAACAACCAAGATTGCACAACCATAAAGCCAACTGGGAGAAAAGCTGTGTGTGTGAGATTTGGGAGCATGGGCTTTGGAATAAGACTACCTAGATTCAAATCCCAGTCCACCATTGAATAGCTACACAATTTTAAGCCAATTGTTTGACCACATTATGCCTTAGTTTTCTTATCTATAAAATAGTGTTATTGCAATAATTCAAAGTATGAAAGGAATTAAGCACTCAGATTAGTACCTGGCACAAAATAGAAGTTATGTGTTAGCTATTAGCTTATTATTTATAAATATTGCCCAGATAAATGTCTCAAAGCCCTTGTACGCATGTCTCTAAGAAAATCTGTTTTTAACACTAATTTGCTGATGTCAGTTTAACAAATATGTCTCTCTATTTAGTCATCTCCTGACTCATGTTTTATTATTGAGTAGATGTTTCAAAGCAGTATTAAAAAACAATTTGTGGAAACAGAAAAAAAAAAAAAACCTTTAAGTGCATATCCGTACACAATAATTTCAATTTTCACTTACACATGTCAGTCCTTACCCATATGTATGCATATTTTTACAAAACTACAATCGTACTGTATATATCTTTTTATATTTCTTCACTTGACATTAAATTATAAGTATTTGTTCATGTGCTATATCATCATTAAATTATTGTAATGGTTGCATTAATATCCCTTTACGTTGGTGTATCATGATTTGCTATATTTTTTCCCCTATTGATGGACATTTACGTTGTCCCACTTTTTTTTTTTCTTTGGCAATGATCATGAATGCTGTAGTGATCACCACTGAGCACTTAGCTTTATCTTAGTTAAATTATTTCCTCAGGATTCATTTCCAGGAGGGAGATTTTTGGGGCACAGGAAATAAATACATATAGGGTTCTTTCTACATATGGACCCATTGTTTTTCAAAAGGGTCAGAATAATAGTAAATACTAACAATAATAGCAACAAGGGGCTCTTCATCTGCATGACGCTGTGCTTTCTGCTCCTACTGTGACGTTCTGTTCTTTATGTGCTCCTATTCATTATAGGTCCTATTTTACAGATGAGGAAAGTGAGGAACAGCGAAGTGCAATAACTGTTCCAAGACCATATTTTTAGTAGGTAGGAAAATTGGAAAAGAAACCAAAGTCAGTCCAATTCGATTCCTACAGATTAAGCCATGTACTGGCCAAACACAGTGGGCAGTCAGTATCATGCTAATCTGCAATGCTGGAAGCCTCATGGCCAACTGTAGGTTCAGATCTTGAGTGGTTCTGAAACACACCAGGTGCATGTGGCCAAGATCCTGACTAACAGAAGAGCTGAAGAAAAGGGATTGTGATGTGACATGACCCTGTCGTGATTCTTGCACTCTCTCTCTCTCTCTGAATACAAAAATTAAATCTAGAAAGTGCCTCTCCGGCGACAAGTGGAATGCATGTGTGTGCCCCACCTGAAAATAAGCCCAAACAAGGCCACTCTGACCCAAATACAAAACCCTTTGCCCCAGTTCTTCCTAGGCAACCTATTTTCTGAGACCTCTTTCTTCTTGGGAGCTCTGATTCCCACCACCACCACCACCACCTTCAATACATTTCCTGTCTTGCTATTTAAAAAAAAATGAATAGATAAAAGTAAAAAAAGCGAGACACTTAAATAATCCCATTTACTTTCTGATGTTGACATCTGCACAGTTCTATAGATTTTCAAATAATGTCCATTTGGATTGGCCATAGAGAGCGCATACCCTCAGCACCAATTCACAGTGAATGGTTTCTCCTTCGAAATGCTTTCTATCCAATATAATCAAGTTGTGGCAATTATTTCCCTTCATGCACTTGTTCTGCACTCTTGTTTTCCTTTCCCGTTCCTGATTCTTCACTTTTTCTTTCTTTATTTTATACTTCCTCTTCTTCTTTCTTGTCCTTCTCTCTTTCCTTACCACACATTTATAGGATCTTTTATGTGCAAAGTCTTATTAAAAGCTGAGGAGTTTTTATTCTCATTGTGTTTTATGTAACTTGCTATTTCATTTTTCCCCTTTCAAGCCTTTAAACGATTGTGCTAAATGTTAATAAAATTTTCATCAACTTTGCATTTTGTATTTTGCAATTATTTTGAGTGCCATTAAAATTAAATTAGTGAATTAATAGTTATCTTTAAATATTACTCTCTATTTAAAAAGGTTTACAGAAGTTTTTAAGTATAATTTTCATCTATCTCAGAACATATTCTTCAAAAGAACAACATTTTCATAATATATGACAAACACAAGGTAAGTATATGCAGTATTGCTTCACACACCTTGCAAGAATAATCATTTGAGATACATTGAAGCATATTTTCTTCCACAGGTTTCATATATTGTCTGAAGTATTTTGAGTGTGTGGTTGATCTAGTCTCATTGTCTTAAATGTAATTTCTATTACAGAAAAGAATGTTCTCACAGCTGTAAACAAACATTTACCTAGTCTCTCCTTTATAACTTAAAAATAGCTATGAGGAAAAAGAGATGGGAATTGAATAAGAAGTTTTAAAAAGAAAAAGAAAAGAAACAAAACACAGTGAAGGAAATTGAACAGGTTGCAATAAGTCCTGAAGTGGAAGAATCATTTCACACCCAGAACATTCTATTACAGGTGTTGCAAATGCACCAGGGTAAGTCTCCAAACACCGAACACATAATTCAGTGGTGAACTTTAGAACTAAGCCCAGCTGAGAAATAACTTTCTAGATTACAGTGCTCATCTCTTGGGACTTCTGCGTCTCTCTCTCTCTCTTTCTCATTCCTTCCCCCGTCACCTCTTTCCCCCTTAAGCCCCTTTCAATCTACAGCAAAATGAAACATTCAAATACATTATTCAGTCTTGGGGAAAATGTCAGCTCTTTCTTTTCCTCTCCCCATTTATTGCTTTCTCTGGTTTTCCCCTCAGTCACTGCTGCAGACCCAAGTCTCTATGGTTTTTGCCTGTGATATTTTGAAATAGAAAAGTTACAAGGAAATATTTCCCTAAGAATGGGGGAATTGAATGACTGAGAAGTAGAAAACAGAGGTGTCTGTTAGCATCCCTTTGCTGTGGTTTAAAGGGATACCAAGAAGACAGGACACAGACAAGACATACATAACCCCAGCCTGGCTTTTAGAAGACCCAGGTCAACCTCAGAACCCCTGAAGATGACTTGGAAAAAACAAACCTAGCCTTTACGAAAAGTGCCCAGAGCAGCCAAAATCTAACATTTATAGAGCAGTAATAAAGTAAATTCTGAAAAATTTCTATCAAAGTTGGGAGACACCAAATGTGTTTGTTTTCTCTATGTGTAATGCCTCAGTATCTCTATAGTATCTCATCTTGCTCATCAGACTGTGAAGTCTCCACACCCAGAGCTGTACTGGGTTAATCTTTGAACATGTAAGGTATCTGGGTAAATACTTGCTGAAAGGACCTCCATGGGGTGCCCAGTGAGAAAGGAAGTCCAGGTAACAGGACCGCTGGGAATCTTTCTCTCATCTTTTCAAAGGAGATCATGTTATCTGGCAGACCTTCACCTTACACAAGTGATAGAATTGAGCAAGTTTTTAAATGCTAAGTTATGACATTTACTGCAACATTGCTTACAAAATCAAGCCAGGTAACAGAAGATACCTTCTCAATCATCTGTGAGATGTGTATATGGACAGCCACGAAATGGACTAAATACTGAAAAAGATGAGCTTATGTCCACAGACGTCAGGAGAGATCACATAATATTTCAGGAGGGAAGGCATTCTCTATGTACAGACGAGAGAACTCGCTCATTGTTCACGCACATGTTTGGGTCTGGAGGATGCACTAGAGTAGCTGCCATGTGGCGGAGCTCCTTAAAGTCATGGACTGGGCTAATATACATTGTTGTATCTAATCCTAACAAGTAATTCTGAGAGGAAGGGTATAAGATTGAGTCCCATTTGTTTTTTCCCTTGAGAAACTGAGATATAGAGAGGTTGAGTCATGTGTTCAAAGTCGCAAAGGTAAGAAATGGGAGAACTGGAACCTACATTCCAGGAGAAGGAAGGCAAAGCCATGCTGCTCACCTCCAAATGCTGTTTCTCAGCAGGACTATACACACTGGTATCCCTACAGAGAGACTGATTTGGGTAGAACTTTCACCTTCAATTGTGCAGACTTCCTCTCTTAAAAAAAAAAAAAAAAAAATTTATGGGACCACAGTTAGTGTAATGGCTATGTCGCTGAACTCCCATGTAGTCTACCGCGGTTCAAGTCCCGGACCCAGTGGCTTAAACTCACGCCCAGCGTGTGTGTGTGTGTGTGTGTGTGTGTGTGTGTGTGTGCCCAAGATCCCGAGAGGAAAATGGAGGAGAAGGGATTGTGGCATGGCCATCCTCCCTGGGGGGTGATTTCTCACTTTCTGTCTCTCTGTCTCTCTGTCTTCCTGGCAAGTGCATGTGCCCTATAGCAAAAACCTCTCTCAAAACAAAACAAAACAAAAAAGCAATTTGTCAGAGGATGGTACACATGAACACTCATGGTAGAAAGTGGAAATGTGGACTGAGAAGGCGACCCCATGGGCACACTCACTCTTCAATCCCTCCCACTCTTTTCTCCACCACTTCTCCCTTTCAATAATTTAGGCACACATGCGCATGCACCTGGGCACAAGCTCCAGGGGGTTTTTTTCAGGCCACTGGTCTAAGACTTGAATCATGCAGTCAGCCATATGGCATCCAGATGCTAAATTAAATACCATGCCATAGGCTGGCCCTTTTTATTTATTGATTGATTGATTTTTATGTTAAGTGAACATTGTCTTTATCATAAGAACACTTAGTGCTTTCAAAACTTATAAAGCAGAGGTAAAATGTCTTGGGGTTATTCTGTTTTTATAAGTTAAGTCTTCAACATGGTGGAAATTTTATATATATGTATATATATGTATACACACACACATACATATGTAATTTTAATTAGCAGGTAAGTGAAAAGAAAGTCAAGGCTAAGGTAAAAGAGAAGGTGGAGCAGAGCGAAGAGGAGAAAGACAATGAGGAAGATGAGGGGCAAAGAGGAGGGAAAGGAGAGGAAGGGAAGTAAAGCAGCAGAAGAAGCAGAAAGCCTCCTTTGTTGTCTTTGTCATTACTGAGTTCCAGGAAAGCTTAAGAGTGATTCAAAACTATTAACAACATCAATCACTCTAGTTTACACCATTAAACTACAACAAAACTACAACTACCATTTTTGTGGCTTTTCTTTTTAAATCCAATGAAATCTCTATTCTTTTCGCTCCTTTTCTTCTCTCCCTGTGTCTTTCCCCACCCCCATGGTACCCCATCCGCCAGCCTGATCAGCCTCATATTGACAAGATGAGTTGATGTCAAGGCACAAACTTAACTTTTAGTTATTTGTACAGTTCACCAATACAAGACCTACTGTACAGTAACTGGCTTTTATTTTTTGTTGGTTGCATAGGGAACCTTCCCCCACTGTTCTGGCCCCTGAACACCTTCCCTGGATTAATGCTTTGCTTCTGTTTTGGACAGTTTGGACATTTTAATGTAAGACAAGAATTGGTCTACCCTATAATAGCACCCAAGAAGAAGAGGAAAGAAATTTAGGCCAAGAAGAGAAAATAAAACTCATACCCAGAGTCTGCATGACCTCAAGAGAGCCCTTCCCCCTCTGACCTTCAGTCTCACCTCCCGGCAGTTAGTCAGTGACTCAGTGAACACCTTTCACTCTGTGGCACAAAAAAGCCAAGGCCAAAGCTCAGGTTAATGTGTAGAGTGGGAACTCTACCCTGGGACTGTACAGTTGAGAATGAACCTGGCCCCTCAGGTGTCATGGATCAGAAAAGCCAATTTATTTATCAATCTGTGAGCACATGCCTTAGCTTCTCTGAATCTGCTTGAATAAAATGGGTTTCTTCAGGATGAAATAGGTTTAATTATCCTCCCTTCGGGGCCCTATAGAATATCAAATTGGGTGAGAACCAGCAGTTGGTATAATGGCTATGTCGCTGGACTCCCATGTAGCCAACCGCAGTTTGAGTACCACACCCGGTGGCTTAAACTCACACTGGGCACATGTGCGTGCATGCCCAAGATCCCAAGAAGAGAATGGAGGAGAAGGGATTATGGCATGGCCATCTCCCCTGGGGGATCATTTCTCGCTTTCTCTCACTCTGTCTCTGTCTTTCTGGTGAGCACACCCCTTAAAAAAAAGCCTCTAAAAAAAAAAAAAAAAAAAAGAGAGAAAAAGGATATTAAATTGGGTATTAAGTGAGATGCTTTAACTCAAATGGTAGGTACCAAAAATTGTTGATGTTCCTCTTCTTCTCTTTTTTCCTAATTCCTATGCCCAAGCCTGGCTGATATTTCTCCCCCAACCACCTCCCCATTTCCCACTTTTCATCAGAAAAAAATAAATAAATAATAATTCTCCTCTTTAAGATCTAATTTAGGGCTGTCCTCATGACCTGTGGCTAGATCCTACATGGCAGATAACAAGGTTCTAATATCAGCCCTGGCAGTTTTTGAAATAAGCCAGGCATGTGTATGTGTGTGCCCAAAATTCAACAGGATGGAGAAATGGAGAAAAAGGGATTGTGGCATGGACATGACCCACTGGAGGGTGCTTTTATCCTTTCCTCTTTTACTGTCTCTCAGTCTCTGGTGAGCACACATAGCCTCTGGCAAAAATTTTTTTTAGAAAATTAAACTAATTAAAATGTCAGAGTTTTGAAGATTTTCATTATGAAACACTAACCTAGGATGAACTGTATAACCTTCCCAAGACTCAGTTTCCCCAGCTGCAAAGGGAGTTAATTAGAGAAATTTCTGAGTCCTTTTCCATATTAAAATTATGTCACTCTGCATAATCTGTATTTCTTTCTCCATCTTTTCTTCTCTCTCTCTCTCCCCCTGCCTCTTCTCCCTTAACTGTATCACACTCCGTTGGTGAATGCAATCCAAACCATGACTCAGATTCAGGTGTTTACTTTCGTTGCTCACAAACAGAAGACTTAATTGTGCAAGAATAGGTGCCCCTCTTCTGATTGAATTAATTCTGTGTCTTTTCTCCCCTCTCTCTGGCTGCTTTCTCTCTATTTATAGATAGACAGTCTGAAAAGTCTTAATATATCAATGACATTTCTAACACATGTTAATATCTAAAGCGTCAATGCTCTATTTGTAGAAATGACTGCTGATGTGACGAGATGCTCTTATTATATCAGTGACTTTTATTATAAATAGGATGAAACTGTGGACCCTTTTTGTAAAATTAAAGAAGAATAATAAACTATTCTCTGTCCTAGTTTGTCCAACCATTAGCTTCAAGTACTAGATTTTACTTCTTTTGGTGCACATTTTATAAATTGTTCTTTACAAGTTCAGGGTGAATGTCTGTCTCTTGGAGTAGGTGACAGCAGGGTTTTTTTAGGAGAATGCATTAGGGAGGTAAGTGCGGACACCTAGGGATCCATTTTATAATCTTTGTAATTCTCAGGCACCCTACAGGGCCCAGCACCTCAGAACTCAGGAAGTAGTCGATGCTATGGTCTTTATATAAAATGTATAACTCCTGTCTCTGCCTCTCCACATTTTGCTTATCATTAAAGTACATTTCACAACTACAGAAGTTGAGGTTAAGAGCACCTGTTTGGGAGCAGTCAGGCATAGGCTTTATCCGTGTGTGATTTAGGCAAGTCATTAGTCCCCTCTCAGCAGCATTTTCTTCTATTAAAAAGTGAAAAATTGGGCCAGCCATGGCCTAGTGATTAAAGTAGCTGGATCCCACATGGCCAAGTGAGCAATTTGAGTCCTGGACATTATAGCTTGAGAAACATGCTGTGCATATGTGCATGTGTGTCCAAAATTCCCAAATGAGGGAGAAATGGAGAAGAAATTTTGGCATGACCATATCACATAGGGGCAAGGAAGCACTTTCTTATTTTCCATTTATCTTTCTCTCGCTTTCCTCTCTCTCTGATAAGTGCACATGCTTTCCGGAAAATGGTTTTACAAATAGAAAATGAATATGTGTACTTCAAAGAGATGGTGAGGCTGCAATAAGATGGTATATATAAGCATTTAGCACATACTAAAGGTTCATCAGCAGTAGCTACTATCCATTTTTGTTATAATTATGTTTATTACTGCCTCATTCATAAAGAATTTCTTTCTTAATTCTGCATCTCTGTGCTGTCTACTTCTCAGAGCTTCTACTGAACTTTAGTAGAACATCACTTGCTACTTTCTAGATGTCTAGCTTTATCGTGCCCTCTCCGAGACAATACCCCAGTATGCAAAGTACAATCTGCACTCTAACTATACAGTGTTTTATTCCCACTCTATAAACATGCCAAGAGTTTGCAAGCTGCTGTGATCTGAATATGTGTGTCCCCCAAAATTCACATGCAGCAACTTAATCTCATTACAATAGAATTGAGAGGTGAGACCTTAGGATTTGATTAGATCATTAAGGGTAGAGCCTTCGTGAATGGGATTGGTGCTCTTATGAAAGAGGCCTAAGAGAGTTTACTTACTTCTTTAATCACATGAGGATGCAGCAAGACAGTGCCATCTATGAAGCAGAACATGAACCCTTGCCGGACACCGTATCTGCAGACACCTTGATCTCGGTCTTTCCAATCTCCAGGCTGTGATGTTTGCCAATTTAAGGTATTGGTTATAGCAGCCCAAATTACTAAAATACTGGATTTCTTGGATTGTCCTGCTATTTTCTCGGCCTGCTTGTCTTCTCTCTTTATCTTAACTTACTCTCCAAATTCAGCTTAGATTTTTTACCTCCCTAGAAAGTCCTTACTGATGTTATCTGAAGTTCACCTATCTCTCTTGGTCTCATATGTTCATCTATAGTTCTATCTAAAGCCTTCTTCAGAGTTATCAATGTAAATATGTCTTTTCCCAGACCCTGAGTTCTTTGAGGGCAGAAATACTATCCATTTGTCTTTGTATCCTCAACTCCTAGTGTATAGAACACAATAAATATGTGTCAGTCATCTAATTTCTGATCTTTATAATTTTTTAAATATATATTTATTTCATTTTATTTATTATTTTTTAATTTGATGAAAGAAGGAAGAATGAGAGAGAGAGAGAGCAAGCCGCCAGGTCCAAGACTTGAACCGTAATCAGCCATGTGGGAGTCCAGCACCTCAACCAACAGGCCACCTGCCAGCCCCCTGAACTTTCTTGATAATAAATTTGGAGATTATCGCTTTTGGCTGGCCCCCATTTTCTGTAGCACAACTTTTTATTTATTCAACAAATAATTTTGTGTTTAAGTTATTTGTTTAGTTATTTTTCAAAAGTGAGGGGAAATCAGAAAGACAGCACTCCCAACAGGGTCTTGATGCCATGATCCACCCCCAGCTTTAGTCAGTTCCATATCATGGGCACATGTGTGCCCAGTGTACTCAAAGAGGTCTCTGGACATGAACCCAGGACCTTCTATGTGGATCAGTCTCACAGAGCATCACATTTTACTACTGCACCTTTAATAGATTTTTTTGATTGATAGTGTTCTGCTTGAACCTAACATAGATGATGAGGTACAGAGACTCATAGCAAAGAAGAAATAATACTTCAGGCCCTTTTCTCTATGCTTATCCATTAAAGTAGGAGGATTGTGAGAGCAGAGACCACATTCTCTTAGGGGCTAAATTATCAAGACTTAAATGCAAGATCCCATATGCCTCAAGTATTTACTCAGACAAATAGTAAGTGACCACTTGAGGCAAGCAGGTCTCCTCTCTTTTGCTTTTCTTACTACTTTTATACTCTTAAAGTAAACTGAGTCACGCGTTGCTTTTCATATCTGATCATGGTATAGCCCGTTTTCCATTTTGTTTCTTTCAAGTAGCTCTCAGAAAATCAAGATTCCAAGATCCGTACATGGGGAAAGGATGTGTGATATGAGAAGTTACATCCTGTTTAGATGTCAGTGTCCAAAGTCATGGACACCAACCCAACCTTCACATGGGGGCTACACTGTAGTGTCAGGTACTTAAACAAATAATTATGTTTAATCCTGTTGTATTTTCATTACTTTATTTAATAGTTCCTTGAAACTCCATGAAAATAAAGATGATTAACAAGTGATTTCTAATTTTCTGACCCTAGCATCTTCTGATACTACCAACATTTTTTTTGATTTTTGAAAAAAATTCAAGCCCTTACCTTAAACACAAAAAAAATTACATCACAGTGAATAAAGTATATAAAGAGTGATAAGAATTAGTGACATGGTACTCATGAATTACATGAATTACTTATTTTAAATTACTGGAGGGGATTTATGCTCACCAGAAAGAGAGAGAGAGGGAGAGAGCAACCCTCAGTGGAGTGTGGTCATGCCACAATCCTTTCTCCTCTATTTCTTTATCCTGTCAAGATCTGGGGCACACAAGCCCACATACCCAACATAGTTTTCCAAGTTGCTGGGGTCAAGATTTGAACTGTGGCCAATCGAATGAGATCCAGCTCCCTTAATCACTAGGCTACGAGATGATCCCTTACATGAATGATTTTATGGAAGCCCCACTCTTCCACACTGCTGCCTCTATCACTGTCCTGCTACATTCCATACTTATGAAGCCTACACAATACCCAAGATCCCGAGAGGAGAATGGAGGAATGGAGAAGAAGGGATTGCGGTGTGGCCATCCCCCTAGGGGGTGATTTCCTGCTTTCTGTCTCTCTGTCTCTCTCTGTCTGTCTGGTGAGCGCACGCGCCCTATAACAAAAACCTCTCCAAAAAAAAAAAAATGACAACAAATAAAATTTAAAAAATAATTCTTAAAAAAATGAGAAAGTTCAGTTGGTTATCAGACGCTACCTGTCTATTTATCCATGTAAAAATTATTTGAGACATCAGTAGTATGGTGGTAAAATGTGATGCTCTGAGAGGCTGGGCGTGACAGGAAGGCTCCAGATTCACATTCTGAAACTTGTCCAACTGTACCATGAACACATGCGCTCATAACCTGGGGATGACTGAGGCTGGGGCATAGATCTTGTCATAGATAACCTTCTAGGGTCCCGTTTCTCTGTCTCTTTCCTTCTCACCATGTCTGTCTGTCTCTCTCCTTGGCAAGCACATGTGCCCCGAGGCAAAAAAAAAAAATTCTTTAAAAAAAAAGAATAAGTAATACATTTCTGAAACTGAGAGATGTTCAAAATGAAAAAAAAATGATGACAGAAGATGAAGCTAGAAAAACAAAATAAAACCAAAAAGCAGGGATTAAGCCATTCTAAAGTGTGTTGTCTTTATTTTGCAATCAATAGGACATCAGAATATTTTAAGCAAGGAAATGGATTAAATCACAAGGATCCACAAGACACTGAGAAAAGAAGAATTAGATGACTCATAGAGTAATCAAAGAACACACTTTAAAAATATGATTTTTAGCAAAGAGAGAAAATCGGAGTAGGGGGAGAGTAGGGAGAATACATAGGGAAGTTAGGACGGTCTAAGTTTAGTTACTTGAAGGTGATTTGCCAGAGGCCAGAACCCAATCTACAGAAACCCTGGGGCACCTAGCAGCACCTCACATCCTGTGTACTGCTGCTTCCCCAAACTGGCTGACTCCTAAAGATTTGAGAAGAGTGAGAAAGGGGAAATGGGAGGGAAAAAAATTGTCTAGGTGAACTTTCTACCTTCTGGCTGCCCTCAGTCATTTGAAGAGTGAATAGAGGGTTACGGACTAGCAGAGACAGACTGGTGCTTGCGTCTTGCCAGGCAGAGGGAGGTGCAGCAGCGTTGCAGAGATGTTATTATGCTGCCTTGCTAGTGTCTTTAGAATAATCCCCCAAGGAGTTTAGATTGAAGTAGAGCAGTCACAGCTCAGGCCAACCCCTCCTCCACTTAGAGTGAGCTACAGCAGCACTTTACTTAAGGCAAGAGGAACAAAATCACTGTGACTCTTGCTTGTTTACATCGCGTACTGGGTTTTGGGGACACTTTGTTCATGCTTTTATAAGTCCCCCAAAGAATGTACTCATCCTTCTCTTTCACTGTTTTTTTGCTACTGCTGAAGAAAGAATAAAACTTAATGATCTTATGTGTTTGTGTGTGTGTGTATGGGTGCACGTGTGCACACATGTGTGCATGCCAGTCTCTCCCCAGGAAAAACTAGTTTCTCTTACTCCCCTTTTTCTGAAGCCCCAAAGGGCTAGAGAAAGTGACACATTCTTGAGAGAATGTGTCAGCTATGACCAGCTCAGTTCCTTTAAGAAATTAGATTAATATTTTGTTAACTAGAGTTTATTGTGCAAAGTTGGCTTAGTGACCCAAATGGTAATGCAACAGAAAAATGCTGTGCTTCGTGAAACAATTCTACATAAGAAAGTTCTGGGATTCAGTCTAGAAACCTCCCTGAGTAAACTTCCCTGAGTTTGCAGAGCATGGGCTTGTCCATGCTCAGGAATTGGCTAAAGGCTAAAAGTTAACAATGGTGTCAGGATCTTGGGGGTGCTGTCTCTCTCTGTGCCTATTTCAGTCACTCTATTCCATGGAATATATATATTAATTTTAAGAAGAATATGGTTGATTTGGAGCTTTGATGAATTGCAAAGGGAAGCTCAGGAAACTATTACTAATAAGACATTGTGAGTCTTAGGGGTAGAGTCACCAGAAGTCAACTTTAGAGGTCATGGCATGGCCTCAAGAATAATTGAGGTGTTGAAACAGTGTGGGCCACTCCATTTATTCATTCATTCATTTACCCTTTCATTTGACAAACATTGAGAATACAACTCATTCTGGACATAGTGGCAGCTGCTGGAAGAAAATGAGGGAGATGGCCACAAGGTTGCTCTTTCACAGAGATTAGAAAAGTAAGTAAATGGAGTCAATAAAAAAAAAAAAAAACACAAGTTATTATTTCACTGTGATTATGATTAGTGCTAAGGAGAATAAGATTCTTAATAGAAATTGGAATGAAGAGCTAATATTCTGAAAGATGTTGCTATGAAAGACCAGTGAAAATGAGTCATATGGAATAGTCCACCAATTGGGTTTGATGGAAGCATCGTAGCCTGTAAGCCATACAGGAACCTGGCAAATCTGAGGAAAATAAGGATACCCTGTGAGGATGTAACTAAAGAGCAGAAGAGGGAAGTAAGTAGGACCAGACAACTGGGTCATGTCATGCATCTTAGAGATGGGAAAACTGAGGCCCAATATAAGCAAGTGGGTTACCCAATCTCAAACAGCAAATTTGTGACGGACTGCATCCAACAACTAACTTTTCCTTGTATTCAGGTGGAATATAGCTACTAACTTTCCATAAAGAAAAAACCTACCTATGATTTTTGGAGAAGTAAACAACATAAATATATCTTTAAAAAAGCAATTATTTGGCATCTTTCCAAAATGATTTGACTTAGAAAATTCTTCATAACCAGAAAGTTTTTGTTTGATACCTAAACCCCATACCCTTCACATTTTTTTCTCCTACTATTTCAGCAGTTAGGGAGACTATTTCATAACCTTCTCCTATATAAGAGTCCACTATAGACTTCAAAATTATGACTAGATTTCAAGTTATACTTTTATCTTCTGATCCAGTATTATAAGCTATTTTTATTTTTACTGATGTCACTGACATAGAAAAGGTAAAATTTCTACTTGCATGTTTATTGTTTTTTGAGGTTCCTCTGGCATATAACACAGTCCCAGGAGTTATGAGAAATAGAGATGGTATATAAGAGAAAATGTCAAGCAAATGCATTGATGCTTTTTAAGAATTTTTTACATGTCAGCTAAGCTGATAAAGAAAAGTTACTGGAAGATGAGTTGGAAATACTTATCAAAATACTATACATTTCACAGATTTTAGGACCCAGCAATTCTACTTCTGAGAATTTGTTCTGAAGGAATAATCACAAAGGTATACAATGAATACCAGAAACACAGTAGCATCAGCACTGCTTAAAATGAATTAATAAAAAAATTTTTTGAGAGGTTTTTGCTATAGGGCGCGTGCGCTTGCCAGACAGACAAAAAGAGACACAGAGACAGAAAGCAAGAAATCACCCCCCAGGGGGGATGGCCATGCCGTAATCCCTTCTCCTCCATTCTCCTCTCAGGATCTTGGGCATGCACGCACACATGTCCAGCGTGAGTTTAAGTCACTGGGTCCAGGACGCGAACTGCGTTTGACTACACGGGAGTCCAGTGACATAGCCATTATGCTAACTGCTGGTCCCAAAATGAATTAATGAAAATTTTTAAGAAGAATTAAACAAAAGATAAGCAGTAGGGAATGCATTTTATGCAACGTAGTGCATCTTATCTCTGCAACAGAAGCACACACACTCATACAAAGAAACTCTGGAATTACACATACTAAGAAATGTGAGAACAGGAACATGGCAGGTACCAAAGAAATATTTTTGAATGTGCAATAGAACGCTTGCAGTTATAGTAATTTATTCAACAGGTTTGTATGGAGCTTCTACTATGTATCGAGTTTTAGACTAGATTCTGGTAATAGATGGCTTAAGTCTGGACCATGCTTTCAGAGAGCTTATCGCCTAGCCTAGGTAATAGCTCTTAGATCTGAAGAATATTGAACGTGATTCTGTACCTTCCTGTTTCTTTCCATTTATTGAGTAATATTTTGACTTACATAATCTAAAAAAGATTTTTAAATAAACAATCTTTTATTTATATGATACTTTCACAATCATTATTTATTTGCTTCTTATGTGAAAAGAGGGAAGGGAAAAGAGAGAAAACAGAAGGACTGAAGCATGGGCAGGAATCTGCTATGGGTGAGATGTTTTACATACTTTACCTCATTCGGTCCTTAGGACACCTCAGAGAGTTAAGGGTTAATTATTAATCTTGTTTTGCAGGTAAGGAACCTCTCAGGTCAGAAGGTTAATTAGTGTTCATGGTGACATTAGAATTGACACAACCTTACTAGTTCACACTTCCCTCAGCTACGTGAAATTGAGCACATGCAAGTGGCTTAGGGACCGTCCACTGAGTATCATACAGCACCCGGGTACTCAAACACAAACCCAGTCACTTGGTTAATTTTCTAATAGTCTAACCTCTGTCACTCACTTCATCTCCCTTACTTCAGTTTCTACATCTGTGAAATGAGGGTGGTGATCATTTTCTCCAAGAGTTAGTATACACATTACATTAGTTAATACAGTTAAGCTTTAAAAATAAGGACTGAAATACACTAAGCTCTAGATAAATGTTATCATCATCATTACCATTGTTATGATTATTACATTGTTTGTGTCCCAGTCTTGCAGAGAAAAAAAGAAAAAAAAAACATATGCACTATAGGATCTTCTACTTCCCTCAGCATCTTTCTTACCTTCAGCTCAGAAACCAAGTCCTGCTGATTCCAGCCTTTATCATGTCTTCCATCTTGATAGCCCATTCTTTGATGTTCCACTGAGAGAAAAAAAAAAACAGTGATTTTTATTTTATCGATGTGGTAATACTCTCTCAGGATTTAAGCTGAAGGATCAATAGCTATGAGGCTCAGGAGAACAAGATGTACCTCAGAGAGGCAGGATATAAACATGGAAAGCTCATTAACAGGCAAGATAAGTAAACACTTCAGCAACCAAGAGCTGTCCCATTTTCCCTGGTTTAACAGGCTAAAGGAGACCAGAGGTTCCTCTATCTACCGAGGTGGTTTCAGAAGCTGCGCCAACGTCTGTTCTGCTAGTTTAGCGGGCTTAACAGAGAACAATCAAGTAACTTATCCTAGACCGTGGGCGCAGGAATTATGTGGAATAAATTTTAAAAGAGGTGGTAAAATAATTACAACATTAAAAGCAGAGAGACCATGGTTTGACATATTGTGTATGTAATTTTATAGTATGTAGTTTCACCTGAGACATATTTCCTCCTTGGTGGTTAAAGATCATAATATTTATCTCATGAGGCTTTCATGAAGATGAAATAAATGTATTCAATCTAGTATATAAAAGGGAATCAATAAATGGTAGCTATTATCATTATTATTGTGGGTGATAAAGTAAATAAGACACAGTCATTTTGTTCTGGTAAGAAAGGAAGGAGCAAACAGCCATTTATTGAATAATATTTAATAAACAACAATTTTATGCCATATCATATGTATGTACATATGTGGAGATAGACCCACACATTTAATCAATGAATGCTTTTACTAGTAAATGGGTTTTCAAATTTAATGATTAATAGGTAATGTTTTTAATAGTATCATAGATTCAACAATAGTATACCAAATTAAGTTGATTTAAAAAATAGATGATAAGGGACATGGCTTAGAAGTAACCAATTAATTTTCCAAAATTGTAAAATAAATAAAAAAACTAATAAAAGCCAAAAATATACATCTAAAATAGGGTGATTCTGGGAATGTTCGTAACTCTTATGTAAAGAAAAGGGTTCCATAGTCAACAATGGCTATATGTGGAAATTCAATAGAATTTATTTGACCAGAACTTCCTAGAGCCTTGAAAATAGTGGTATGTCTTGTTAATCTCTAAAAGTAGACATTATATATTTTTTGTAGAATTCCCTTTTCATAGCGTAAGGGTGATTTGCTAAAAATTAAAGTGGAAATTGGAGGTCTTACTTTCAAAAATTTGAGCAATGTTAGTTTAAATAAGGTAACTTAGTTTCTTAATTGCAAGATTTCCTAAAGGCCATATATACAATGATGTATGTGAGTACCTCGAAAATATGATATTTTGGGTTGTTGGAAGTCATGCTGTGCTTTTTCTGCTTTTCTATGCAAAAATGTTCATGACTTTTCAGACAACCCAATGATACATACAATGTTTGACTTTGAAATTGTAAGTTTGCTTTGTTATGATTATCTTTGTTTAATAGGTTATTCTATATAACTAGTGTTTTGGTTTGTTTTTTGTTTTCTTTCTTTTTCTTTCTTCTTTCCGTATTTTTCTTTCACTCTGATGAGATGGAT
>NW_006203694.1:196328-235093 GCF_000334495.1 Tupaia belangeri chinensis
CTTTCCCTATGATGAGATGGTTACTGTGAGATAGAAATAGCTACTATGAGATTTTGAGTTAGGAATTAGATCCTGCTCATAGACAGATAGGGGAGAAGTTCCTTATAATGGAGGTACTGTGGATTTGCTTTCTATCATCTACTAAATGTTCACTAGGACCCCAATTTAAAGTCTCAGAGGAATTTATGACTCCTTGTTGCTGGGCTAAAATAAGACTGAAACCAGTTACTGTTGAGACCACAAAGATAAGGAAATCTCCATCATTAACTAAAATAGAATGTCATCGTCCCCTTCTAGGAACTCAGGTTGACTCAAGACTTCCAGGTAGTTCTTTAGTTCCAGGACCTAGTCTGATAGCCCATTTGGAAGAGAAAGAGGTTTTCTTCCTGTCAGGATCCTATAAAATTAGGCCATTTGGCTCACCTGTGGCAACCTGCTTTGGCCCTCTTTCTTTCACTATGTTGGAAAGCTTTTTCTCTTTCAATAAAGCTCTGCTTTATATCTTCTGTTTATTCATGTTTTTAATTCCTTGTAAATGCCGGACAAGAACCAGCACAGATGTTGGGCCTAACCACCTCAATGCCCACATGTCAATTTCAGAAGAGGAGAAGGCCTTTTCAATCCTGTGTGTAACAAACACTACTATTTTACTAATATTAGAAAATGAACATATTAGTTCATTTGCTAGTGATAGGACCTCTGAATTTTAGCTGAGCACACACCATATAGAACAGATACAACATCGGTCAGCCTTCCTAATAGGATCACTTTTTCATGATTGGAATAAAGAAGTGATATTTGCAAATTCTAGGAAATGTTTTATGAGAACATGAATATAACAAACTCCTTTCTACAAGGAATCAGAGAGTAAATATTTTAGACTTTGCAAACAATACAATTTCTATCACAACTACTCACGCCTGTCATTTTAGTGTGAAACTAACCATAGATAATATAGAAACAAATGTAAACAAGTGGACATAGCTGTGTTCCAATTAAACTTTATTTATAATGATATACAGCATAGTAAACCTACAAACTTATCAGCATTATATATAAACCAAATATGAGAAGACTGATAAGTTGAAAGAACACAGAAGTCTCCCTAGGGATCTTGGAACTAAGGAATGGCATGGTGGTGGATTTATTTGGTTCTTGTTCATATATTCCAGAATTGGAACTGAAGAAGCTGACAAGCCAGGGACACTGATAAATACAGACAAAAACATCTCAATAAATTCTTATCTCTTTATTCAAAATACTGGGAATGATCAGTTTAGAAAGATGGAAAACTTGTACAGAAGATCTGTTTTACTCCAGCCAAATTTGAAAGAACAAATCTGACCCCATTCCCACCAATGTCAGCAATGATCAAGAGGATTAAAAAAAAATGCTTCAATGAGCAATTATAAACATACTTAAAACAAATTAAAAAGTAGATGATCTCAGCAAAGAAACTCAAGTTATGAAAAAGAATTAGAAAATTTTAAGCTGAAAAGTACAATAAGCAAAATAAATATGATAAAGGGACAAGAAGATGACATAATAGTTACTTCACTGAACTCCCACATGGTCGACCATGGTTTGAATCTTGGACCTGGAGGCTTGAAACTCACCCAGGCATGTGTGTATGTGTGCCCAAAGATCCCAAGAGGAGAATGGAGGTGAAGAGATTGTGGTGTGGCAATCCTCCTGGGGGAAGATTTCTCGCTTTCTGTCTCTTTCTAGCTGTCTGGCAAGCACATGCACCTTATAGCAACAACCTCTCTACAAACAAACAAAAAGTACAGTGGATGAGGTCGATAGCAAAATGGAGGAGACCAAGGAAAGAATCAGTCAGCTGGAAGACAGAACAATAAAAACAACCCAGTCTGAACAGCAAGCAGAAAGTAGACTAAAAACAATGAGCAAAGCCTCAGGAACCAACGGGACCATAACAAAAGCTTTCACATTAACATCCTAGAAAGAAAGCAAAAACATGGCAAAGCTAATAAAGTTCCTCAAAATGTGATGGCTGGAAAGTTCTAAAACCTGTCAAGACATAAATCTCCAGATTAAATAATCAGAGCAAACCTCAAACAGGATAAACCCCAAGAAACAATACCAGGACACATTATAATTAAACTTCTAAAAACCAAATTCAAAGAAAAATCTTTAGAGTAGAAAGAGGAAAAAAAAATCTTATTTATAAGAGAAAAACAATTTAAAGGACTACATATTTTTTCAGCATGAAGCCCAGAAATAAGTTGTACAATATTATACAAGCAGTGAAAGAAAAATATTTGCAACCCAGAGCCTATACCCAGTCAAAATACAATTTAGAAACGAAGAAAAAAATCAAGACATTCCCAAATCAAGAAAAGCTAAGAGACTTTGTTGTTAGTCTTTCCATATAATTTATAAATGTAGTTCTCTGAACAGAAAGAAAATATTAAAAGAAGACATCTTGGAATGTCAGGAAAAAAGAACACTGAACACAAAGTATGGGTAAATACAAAGGGACTTCAAAAAGTTTGTGGAAAAAATAAAGCATGAGCTTATTTCGGTGCAAGAACATGTTAAAATGCTTGCATAGGTTTGTTTTGTTTTGTTTTGTTCTGTTTTGTTTTGTTATTGCCAGAGGACACCTGAATTCCCCAGAGAAAGAGAGACTGAGAAAAAAGCATCCCTGTCGGGATATAGTCACCCTGCCATTTCTTTTTCTCTATTTCTCCAATCCATCATGACTTTAGGTATACATGCGCCTAGCTTGTTTTTCAAGCCTCTGGGCTGGGACTCAAATCATAGTAAGTCATGTGGGATCTGCCTTCTTATACACAGGGCTTAATGGCTGGACTGTGGGCTGGTCTAAGAATGCCAACTCTTGTCAAATACACATAGAACATATAAAGATAGACCATACACTGACATGCAAAAAAAAAAAAAAAAGACTTCAAAAGATTGAAATAAATTTAAATTATATAGAGTATGTTCACTGAGAATAATGAAATCAAACTAGAAATCAGCAAGAAAAGATAATGAGAAAATATCCAGACAGTTCTAACTAAACAACACAATTTTAAGTACTCTGTAGATCAAAGTATCAACAGAAATAAAATTACATTGAACTCTATGAAAATAAAAATACAACATACTAAAATTGTGGGACACAGCTAAAGTAATCTAAACTTCCACTTCAAGAAACTAGAAATAAAAAAGGAGCTAAACACAAAGCAAGCAGAAGAAATGAAATAATACAGATAAAATCAGAAATCAATGGTATCAGAAGCAGAAAACAAAATAAGAGAAAACTAATGTAAAAAGAACTGGTTTGTGCCAGCCTATGACCTGTTGGCTAAAGTGGCTAGACACCACATGGCTACCAAACATTTCACGCCCCAGACTCAGTTGCCCAAAAAACATGCCAGGCACCTGTGCGAGTATGCCCGAACTCCTAACAGGAAGGAAAGATGGAGGAGAAGAGATTTCAGCATGACCATGACCTGAAAGATGTGCTTTCTCTGGATCTCTCTGGCAAATTCACATGTTCTTTGGGAAATTTTTTTTAAAAGGAGCTGCTTCTTTGATGAGAGAAATGTAATTGATAAAGTTTTAGTAAAACACAAATTATAAATGACCAAAGTCAGTAATGAAATTAGGACTATTACTTAGATCCTGCAAATATTAAGAGGATAATGAAAGAATACCACAAACAACTTTATACACATAAATTGTACAACTTGAAAACTGAAAAAAAATGGATCAGTTTATAGAAAAACACAAACTGTCTAACTCACCCAACATGAAATTGATCATTTGAATAAGACTATTTTAAAACTATATTAAAAATTAAATCAGAATTTAAAAACTCCCTAAAAAAGAAATCTCCTGACACAAATGATTTTACTGAAGAACCCTACTAAGTATTCAAAGAAATATTAATACTAGTTTTACATAATTTCTTCCATAAAATAGAAGAGAAGGGAACATTAACCAATTTATTTTTTGAAGCTCATTTCCCTCATAGAGAAACCAGACAAATATAAAACAAAAATAAATAAACCAAAAACTGCAAACCAATGTCCTTCATGAAAATGAACACAACACTAGCAAATAAAATTCATCAATATCTAGACATAATTTCATACTATGACCAAGGGATATTTGTTCCAGGGATGCTAGGCTGGTCGATATTTAAAAATAAATCGATGTAATTGTTGTATAATAAGTTTTTTAGTTTTTATAGTGCGTTCCTTTTAACAACCCTTGGCATTTCCTGACTGATAAAAGTGTCTGTCAGGCCAGCTGGTAGAGTGGTGGTTAAAGCAGCTGGATCCCACTTGGCTGACTGCACAGTTGGAATCCTAGACCAGTAGTTTAAAAAAACATAGCAGGAGCTGTGCATGCCCAAAATACTGAAAAGAAAAACAGAGAAGGGATTGCAGTGTGGCCATCCCCCATAATGGGTAATTTCTCACATTCACCCTCCCCCACCCATCTGTTTCTCTCCTGGGAACACACACACCCTCTAGCAAATTTAAGGGGGAAAAAAGTATTTGTTATTCATGAGTTGCCTGTATAACTAAGTGATCGTGTCATTATGATAATGAAGTGACTTAGGTGGACCCCAAGATAGCTTTAGGATGGGACTGATGACCAAGATAACCAAGTACATGATTAGAGGGTTGGCCCTTTGAGTTAGCATAACCTCTGAAGAAAAGAGAGAGACTGGAGGTTAGATTCCCTCACATGGCTAAGGATTTAATTGATCAGACCTATGTAATGACACACCAACAAAGAGTTCCCTAGTTGGTGAACACATGGATATTCTAGAAGAATTATGTGCTATGGTTCCACAGGGAGGGGTCACTGAAGTTCTGTGTTTGACACTCATCCAGATTTTACCATACATATCTCTTTACTTAGCTATTCTTGAGTTGTATACTTTGTAAAGAAAATTAAATAGTAACTATTGCACTTTCTTGAGTTCTATGAATTATCTTTCTACTAGATTATTGAATTGGAAAGAGAGATGGTAACCCTCAAATTTGTAGCCAGTCAATCAGACACATAGGTAGTCTGGGGGCCCTGT
Source organism: Tupaia belangeri chinensis (assembly GCF_000334495.1). Lineage (NCBI taxonomy): Eukaryota > Metazoa > Chordata > Mammalia > Scandentia > Tupaiidae > Tupaia > Tupaia belangeri. The sequence continues at coordinate 201,400 of NW_006203694.1, forward strand.
GAACATGTCACTAGATCTAAAGGGAGGACAGTCTTATTGTGGATTATGCTCTTTAACTTATGATTTATGTGCTAAATCCTGATAGTTAATGCTGGAATTGAACTGTAGTATACCAATCCATGTTAGAACAGTTGGGGTTGAAATACAGCAGTTGGTTTCAGAGTAATAATCTAACATTTAACAAGGCAAGGGAAAAAAATTACATGGTCATATCAATTGATCCACAAAAGCATATTTTTCACAAAATTCAACACCTTTCATAACATAGACCTTTCAGAAAATCCAAAGAGAAATGAACTGAGCTGGATGAGGAGTATCTATTAGGAATATATACATATTCATTAAGTAACAGCCAATATTTTACTTATTGGTGAATATTTTTGTCCTAAAATTGGTAATAAGGCAAAGATATTCCGTATCACCACATTTCTTGAGCATGGGTGCTAAAAGTTCTAGCCAGTACAGTAAAGCAAGGAAATTAAATAAAAAGGATACAAACCAGAAAAAAAGAAATAAAATATTACTTATTTATAGAAGATAAACATAGAGAATCTCAAAGAACCTATGGAGAAAAAAAAAAGTTCTAGAACTAATAAGTGAGTTTAGCGAGGTCATAATCAAAATCACAGGCAATAATCCCCAAAATAGACAAGTGGGATTACATCAGATTAAGAAGTTTCTGCCAAGCAAAGAACACAGTAATTACTGTGAAACAACAGTTCTCAGTATGGGAGAAAAATTCTGTAAACTGTGATTCAGATAAGAGACTAATAATCAGAATACATGGGGAATGTAAGTCAAAAGACTTACCCAGAAGAAATGTATTAACCCAATTAAAAAATGGGAAAACGAGCTGAATGAACAACTGTCTAAGAAAGGCAAATGAACAGTCAAAAAGCATATTGAAAAGAATGCTCAACATTCCTCATCATAAGGAAAATGCAGATCAAAACTACAAGATACCTACCATCTAACCCCAGTCAAAATGGCAAAGATTAAAGATACAAAAAAATGATAGGTGCTGATGGGGATGTGGTGAAAGGAGAACTCTCCTACATTGTTGGTGGGAATGTAAATTGGTCCAACCACTGTGGAGAACAGTATGGAGGTTCCTTAAAGACCTAAAAATAGAGCTACCAGATTATCCAGTAATTCTATCCCTGGATAGCTATCCAAAGGACAGGAGAATGCTCGGTCTGAAAACTGCTTCCACATCTATGTTTATTGCGGCATTATTCACGATTGCTAGGACATGGAACCAACCCAAATGTCCACAAACAGATGAATGGATTGAAAAAGTGTGGCACATATACTCCATGAACTACTATGCAGCTATAAAAAATAGCAAGATCCTGGCATTTGATAGAAAGTGGACAAATATGTAAGATTTATTGCTAAGTGAAGCAAGTCAGACTATGAAAGGGAGACACTGCATGTCTCCACTTAACATACACCAACTGTCCACACTCTATGGTAGAGACTAAAAGACTGGAGGACATAAAAGCATTGAAAATTGTTATAGACACTAGGAACAAAGTGGAAGGAGAGTAGGAGAGGCGGAGAGTGTAGGAAAGGAAATTTGGAAGGAAAAATAAGGAGGTAAGACATTCGTGGGACAAAGATATGGTTTATTACCTATTGATGATGACGTGTATAGTATTCTCAACAAGGAGGCTATGAGGTATATGTCATGCTGGGTTAAGTCTCTTTGTAATCTAAATGATGTACAGTGGTTGAATGTATAAATAATAATAATAATAGCAAGAAAATAGAAAAAACTACAAACAAAACAAAAAAATACAAGGTAAACATAAAAATCAGTATTATTTACTTGTATTAACAATGAATATAAAACAAAATTTACAATACCACTTAGAGTAACTAAAAAATAAAAAGTAAATACAGGAAAATTTAAGGAAATGTGTATAGGACTTGTTTGCTGAAAATTACCCTGTACTGAAGAAAGAAATCAAGATGTAAATCAATGGAGAGACATACTGTCTGCATGAATTGGAATATTCAATCTAGAAAAGATGTCAATTCTCACAAATCAATATACAGTTTTTACTCAATTCCTATAAAAATTCTGGCAAGTTAGTTTGGTAGATACAGAAAAGATTGTTCTAAAATTCTGACAATGAAGAATTAAGTGGGAGGAGTCAGTCTATCTGATCTCAAGATTGATTATAATAAGCTACATTAATTAGGACAGCATGGTATTGGCATAGAAACAGACACAAAGATCAATATAATAGAATAGAGAATCTAGAAATAGATTCACAACAATATGCTCAACTGATTTTTGACAATGTTGTGGTTTTAAGCTATTGAGTTAGAGGAGATTTGTTAGAGTAGAAATAGAAAGCAAAAAGTGTCTTCACTAATTTTTAAGTCCTGAGACAAAAAATTTGAAAAACCACTTTCTTGTGATTTGGGGCAAATACTTCAACCTTTACTAGCCTTGGTTTCTGAGGCTAGTAAAATACAATAACATTTTTTTCCCAAAATAAGGAGACTGCCTTTTTTTTTTTGAGAGGTTTTTGCTATAGGGTGCGTGTGCTCGCCAGATAGACAGAGAGAGACAGAGAGGTAGAAAGTGAGAAATCACCCCCCAGGGGGGATGGCCACGCCACAATCCCTTCTGCTCCATTCTCCTCTCAGGATCTTGGGCACACACGCACACACACCTGGTGTGAGTTTAAACCACCAGGTCCGGGACTCGAACCGCAGTCGACCACATGGGAGTCCAGCAACATAGCCATTACGCTAACTACTGGTCCCAGCAGACTGCTTTGAGTATCAAACAAAACCACTCTTTTACAGTGGGCAGGAAAATACCTAGCATTTGGTTCATGTTAATATGTGTTAGCTATTATTATCAGCAGAATGATAGTCGACTAGATCAAAGTCACATATGAAAGAAGGTGAAAGAAGCGCTAAAGATGAATGAACACAGTAAATAAAAGTATCTTTTTCTTTAATGAACCAGATTTGACTGCAGTAAAAGTACATTCTGATTGGTGACCCTTCTCCTGAATCACCTTTTATTGTTCTAGAAATACTGATCTGCTAAAGCAAATTCTCCCCATAGTTTTATAAAATACTGCACTTCTTCAAACAAAAGCAACAACAACACACACGTGCACAAATCACACCGGCTTTTACTGATTTGAAATACAATGTTTACAGAAGTTACATTTATAATTTTATTTCATTTCTGCATATCTTGGCAAATAGCTTGTGCAAGAAAGACTTGGCATTTTCACAAACTCTCTGCACTTAAGAGCACATTTTTCTGAGCCTGGTCTTCTATTCATACGTCTTAGGAAGAATAAGCATAAAAATATCTCCTTTTTCTGCACCACTGGGTAGATGCATTTGCAGAAGTACCAAGCCTATTGAGATCATATTCTTTCTTAAAAGAGACCAGACTGAACTTCACTATCTAAAGACAAAAGAAAACAAAGCAAAAAAACCAAACAATCAGAATTAACATGTTTAGCCTTTCAGTCTATCTTTTAATCTAAAACCAAGTTTCATGAGGGGTTGTTATTCCCTCATTCATTCATTCAGCCACCAGAGTATTATATATTGAGCACCTATAGTAAGTGAGATGCTTTTCTAGTCCCCAAATGTGTTTCCTGCATGTATAGAGAGTACAGTGTAATAGTCACTATCATCTATTGCCCATTCCTGCACCAAAAATTTGGTTGAATATTCCATATAGAACCTTATACCATCTAGACTCTAAGATGGTACACCTTTTGTTGTTAAGATCATAAAAAATTAAGGGAATGGGTTCTTGACATTCGCCCTTTTATTCTAAGGGTTCTTTTTTATAACTTGATCTAATATAGTCTTCTCCTCTCCCTGAGTAACTCTCTATCACATCAACTTCTTTTTCCTTCCATGCCCTTTGTTGTAGTTTGAAAATATTTTGTCCATTTATCCCTTCACTTGTTTATTGTCTGTCACATCAAATTGATTACAAATTCAAGGGCAGACATATCAGGTGAGTTTTATCTCGATAGCCTAGTGCCCAAAACTATGTCTGCTATACTGTCAGTGCTCAATATCTGTTTGAATGAATGGATGAATTGTTCCAGTTCTATTGGTTTGAACTCCACCATCCCATAGGGTAGCCATGCATGATTACTGGGTACTTGAAAGGTGACTAACTTGAATTGAGATATATTATAAGTGTAAAATGCACATCAGATTTCAATGGCCTAATTCAAAAAGGAAAAGAACATAGTATCCCTATCCCATTAGCAGTTTATTATGTCAACTTTATGTTGAAATGATATTTTTTAATATATTGGATTAAATAAAGTATATACTATTAAATATTCTAACAACTAATTTAATCTGTTTCTCTTACTTTCTTAAATGTGGCCACGAGAAAATTAAAATTTCATACAGAATTCACCTTTGTAGCTCAAACTATGCTATTACTGGATAGCAGTAGTCTAGAATAATAGTAATGAACAACAAGTTTGAAGAGATATACAGATGTGGATGGGGTGATCCATACTAGAGTTTAGGCAGAAGCAAGAAACAATTGGAACAAATTCAAATTCTTGCTCTAAATTGCCTGGGGAGTGAACATTTCAAATTGAAAAAAATAAAGTCAGAATTGTTAGAGCAATGCCACACCCACCACTGAAGAAGAGGGAAGGCATAGCCTTAGGTTAAGGCTGCCACAGTCCCACACCAGAACCCTTCACAAACCACATTCCTCCCCTTGATGTGTGACCCGAATGCTATCAGGATGGTGGGCAGCAATTAATGATGACAGTTTTACGAGCACAGTGGTGCAGAAGGATACAGACAGGGAGATCCCCAGCCGCTCAGGAGGGACTTTTAAAGGCCATTAAATCAACTCCGTGATATTTTATGCTTCACTCCAACAGTCCTGGCTTCAGATGGACCGATTCAGAGAAGCACCAGTGTATGCATGCATGAAGCTTCCCTGAAATTACAAAGGCAAGTCATGGTAATAGGTAGGTCCTGCTTTTCTTTTGATGTGTACCTTGAAGAAATGCACAGGGGTCCAGTTAAAGGAGCTGGATTTCCACATGGTTGACTGTGGTTCGAGTCCAGGACCTGACAACTTGTTTTCTTCCTTTCTCTCTGTCTCTCTCTGGTCAAATTAAAAGTAATAATAGTAACAAGAATAATAATTACAAATGTAATTAAATAAATAATTTTTTACCAAAAAAAGAAAAAGAAATGTACAGGTGGTGGGATTTGTTATCGGTGATCTGAATCTCTAGTTTGATTTTTTTTCTGTGGGTATTCTGCTTCAGGTACATGAATGTAAAGAAAGCCAAGAATGCTGGATGGGGCGCTGAGATTTTTTTCTGATCACTGCTTCTTAGCATTAGAGGGGTCAGCCCATGGCATGGTGGTTAAGGTGGCTGGATCCACATGGTCAATGGACTGGTTCAAGTTCTAGACCCAGCAGCTTGAAAGACATGCTGAGTGCATGTACCTGTGTGCTCAGAATCCTGAGAGGATAAATAGAGTAGAAGGGATTGCAACATGGCCATTCCCCCTGGGGGACACGTTCTTGCTCTCTCTCTCTCTCTCTCTCTCTCTCTCTCACACACACACACACACACACACACACACACACACACACCCTATAGCAAATTTTAAACAAACAAATAAAGAGTAGTGGGCATGCAATTCCCAACAGGACAAAATACTGATAAGAGAATATTCTGCTCCTGTCCCAAGTCTAGGTGGAGTTTAGGTAATTATGTGTTTTGTTTATGTTTAGTTTTGCTATAGGGCATGTGTAAGACAGAGAGAGAAAGAGAAAGAAAGAGAAATTGCGCCCCAGGGGGCTGGCTACACTGCAATGCTTTCACCTCCATTTCTCCTCTTGGAATTTTGGGCACATATGCACACATTAACTAGTGTTATTTTCAAGCTGCAAGGTCCAGGACTAGAAGTGCAGTCAGCCTGGTAGGATCCAACTGCCTTAATTTCCATGTACCTGCTGGCCCAGGCATCTGTGTTTTAAAATCCAGGTGATTCTGATGCTGATGACCTATGTGGTTTACACTGATTCTGGGTATTCCTTTTATGAGGAAACTCAGGTCCCTAAAATGAGTGGAAATGGTTCAAGTTTCTATTGAAGCCTGACTTCTGAGGATGTAGCCGTGGAGTTTTTAATGGCTCTCTGAGCCAAACCAGGACCAGAGTTTGGCAAAATAGCAAAGTACAAATATTCATCAGGGTGTGTGGGGTGATGGCACTATATGATCTTAAATGCATCCCCTGTTTTGAAGGCCAGCTCCTCTCCTACCCCACGCTCACTTGTTTTCCCTTGCCTTCCTCAAAGCATGAGAAATGCGCTAACAACTGGCCCTGCCAGGAGACTGAATTCAAGAATAAAATTAGATTTTGAAATTAGTAGGTTGCAAAGCTAAACAAAAATTTTGTTTTGGCTTTTTCTCTGTAGATTTATTTTTTATTTATATCAGAACGCATCAAATCTTTTAATATATTAATGCCATATGCTTTATTTGACTAGAGAACTCTCATGAAATTCTTAATGGGGAAACAACAGAAACTCTATCCTGTTAAATTTGATTTTTTTTTTTTTTTTGAGAGGTTTTTTCTATAGGGCACATGTACTCGCCAGCCAGACAGAGACAAAGAGACAGAAAGCAAGAAATCACCCCCCACCCCAAGGGGGATGGCCACACCGCAATCCCTTCTCCTCCATTCTCCTCTTGGGATCTTGGGCACGCACGCACACGCACCCAACATGAGTTTTAAGCCACCGGGTCTGGGACACAAATCGCCGTCGACGCAATGGGAGTCCAGCGACATAGCCATTACACTAACTGCTGGTCCCTAAATTTGATTTTTATATTTTTAAGTTTTTGTCATAGGGCATGTATGCTTGCTGGAGAGAGACACAGAGAGACAGAGAGAGGAAAAGTGTGAAATCACCCCACAGGATGAATGACTATGATGCAATCCTTTCTCTTCTTGAGACTTTGGGCATGCATTCAAACACACCCAGCATGATTTTCAAGCTATCAGGTTCAGTTCTCAAGCCAAGGTCTGCCATGTGGGAATCCAGCACCTTAACCATCACACCACCTTCTGGCTCCAAATTTGATTGTATTTTATATAGATTAGTTCTTGCAATTGTAACCTGGCAAAGAAAGTGCTATTATTATGACCCTTTCCACTTATTTAATAAGGAAACTAAGGAGCAAGGGGTAAGTACATTATTCAAAAGCATAAAACTAGACAGTAATAAAGCCTTCTCAAGCCTAGATATTCAGCCAACAAATCCAGGGCTTTCCCCCATTATTCTACAGTTTGGGTGACTCAGAAATCAGCTGAAGTAACTTTTTCAGGAAAGACACACTTTCTGTTTTGTGCCGCCCCAAATATTGCTTTGTATTTTTTAAAGGATTATTTTATTTAATTTTATTCATTGTCATTATTTTATTTTATTTTATTGAAGTTGACCAGAGAGAGAGGAAGAAAGTGAGAAAGTAAACTGCCATGTCCAGTACTCAAACCATGGTCAACCATGTGAGAGTCCAGTTGCCTTAACCACCACGCCACCTGCCAACCCCTGCATTTTTTTTCTAGACCCAACTCAAAGACTGCAAACAAAACTATGACTGTTTTAACACCTCAGATAGAGAGTCTATGAACAAATTGGCTTATCACCTGCTTGTTCTCAACCTTTCGCCACTGACTGTGGAACCTGCGTCTTCTCTATTGTTGATGAGTATTTAAGTTCAAAAAAATAAAAGAGTGTAGACAATGTATGGGTGATTTTAATGCTCACATGCTGGTGCCCACTGTAGCATTGAAGAACAGGATAAAATCAGGGATGGAGAAGGGGCCTTTCGCAGTAACCAATATGAGCCACACAGGCTTCCATGCCAGTCAGGCAGAGTCCAGTTGCCTTAACCACCACGCCACCTGCCAACCCCTGCATTTTTTTTCTAGACCCAACTCAAAGACTGCAAACAAAACTATGACTGTTTTAACACCTCAGATAGAGAGTCTATGAACAAATTGGCTTATCACCTGCTTGTTCTCAACCTTTCGCCACTGACTGTGGAACCTGCGTCTTCTCTATTGTTGATGAGTATTTAAGTTCAAAAAAATAAAAGAGTGTAGACAATGTATGGGTGATTTTAATGCTCACATGCTGGTGCCCACTGTAGCATTGAAGAACAGGATAAAATCAGGGATGGAGAAGGGGCCTTTCGCAGTAACCAATATGAGCCACACAGGCTTCCATGCCAGTCAGGCAGGTGTACTCCCGTCATCTCCAAGTCCTATCCCACTAGAGCCAGTCACAACCACAAGGGAGTCGGAGGATCTTTCTAATAAGTAACATCCAGGGTTGAGCATGAACCACAGACAGAGATTGAGAAGTACCAGTTACCCTGTGATCACATGTGATAGTCATGTCTTCTCTTAATCTCTATGTGCCTCTGCATTTCAGGAAGACACATTACATAGTAGAGAACCCAATCTTCTATCTCCTCTATATGCCTCTTACTTGTGGACCAGACCGTTGCATGCACCATAACTCACCAGTCCCTCTGGGTCTAGATTCTGACTTCCTTCTAATAGCTTTCCTTTGTTATTTTTTCATCCTGGCATTTTCTCCAAAAGGGCTATGTGTTTCAGGCACTTTTTAACAGATAGGATAAATGAATGGCAGTCTCTCATATGAAACATTGGTGTGTGCTTATTCATGTGTGTGTGTCTTTACTGGGTTCATTGACAGGAGAAAAAAGGCATTGACTAGGTTATTGGTGCTTCACTGTAAACTTAGGTCCTCTTTATACAAACATGCTACCACAAGTCAAAATTGCAATAATTAATTATTCAAAAATCACAGTTTTCTTGCCATCCAGCACTGACAAAGTTCTAGGGAAGAAAACGACAGTCCTTGTACCTATGAAGTAGGGCCCAGGGATATCCCCAAGAATGTCCCATCATGATAGCTTCCATTTCCACATCAATGCAAACCACCCAGTGCCTACAGTAAAGAATGGTGATTAATTAGCATACTTTAATACACCCTGTGATGGAGAGCTCATTACCTCAGAAGAATTCTCCTCCACCCTTTCAGGATTGAGATGTTTCCCTATAATAGTTTCCGTTGGTCCTAAGTAGCTCTGCAGAATTTCAAAGAGCCGACATGACCTTTATTATACCTAATGGCATTTTGTATTTTTCCTCAGGGATATTAGAGGGGGAGGTTGTGGAGGATGAATAAGTAATACTGAGAAATAAGATTCAAGAAACATACATGATAATCACATGTTTTACTGCTGATAAAGTCTTATTTAGAAGGTAAAGCAAGTGAATAGTCATTGGAGGCTTCCTCTATTTACTTCGCCCCTGTATTAAATTTACCTTCCATCACAGGAAGACTAGATCAGGTTGTTCCCCTACTTCTCCCAGAGGCTGCTTCTGAAAGCTTACCCATAGAAGAATGGAGATGTGTGACTCTTATGGACAAAGTGGCTGTAAAAGAGATAGCCCATAGGGTCTGAGGTTTAGCTTGCTAGATCCTTCCCCCAGACTTAGCAAGTGAACACCCATCCTCTGAAGAAAAGGGAAAGTGAATATGGAGATAAATGAAAAGTCTCTTTTTCCTTTTGGGCAGTAAAATGGGAATTTTCATCCCTTGACGAATACTTGATTTGTGAGGAAACCATATTCCAATTCTCTCCCTATCAGTTGACCCCCTTGCTCAGCTATAACCTTGTTTAGGTGTAATCCTGGATAAGCTTCCTGGAAATTCGGGTGCAGATCAAATTTTCCCTTTACTTTTGAGCCTAAAGATTATTAAAATGATGATTATTATCCACGTAGAGAAAAGATCAGAGGAGGAAACTGAGGTCCAGAGTGGTTAAGTGTCTCCCTCAAGTTCACGCCTCCCATCTCCCTGGGCTCTTTGGTGCAGCAGACCCTGTTGCCATGCTAGCTGCTAGCTTCCCAGGTGAGAACTATCAACCATGTAAGTTGCACTTACAGCATCATCTGTCAAGTGAAGAAACAGTTCTGAAATCCTGGCAACCTGAGCCAGAGACTGGCAGTCCCAGAAGGAGAGAGCATTTGACTCAACACAGTCCTGTAATCCATCCTGTGTGCCACTGACCCCTTGCAGGGCAGGAGGAGAGTTTTAAAGTGCATCTACTGTCTTAGCAAACAGCAGATATTGAAAGCAAGCAGGGAAGGGCCATCAGAAAAGCAAAATGGAAGATGATTTTTTTTTTACAGGAAGCTTTTGATCAAAAGGGATGAAGAGGGACAAAAGGATAAAGATTAAGACAGAACGAATGGGGCTGGGGGTGTGATGCTAGGGCTGAGAATTGGAAAAGAGGGAGGGAGGGGGTAGCTGACCTTCATTAAGGAAACCACACAGCTCCTACACCCTTGGTGGGTGACAGCCAGTGGTATCATGTTCAATTGGCCTGGTTTGGCAGCCTATTGGAAGTGTGGCACTAAACGTGATCTATTTTAAATGTATTGCAGTTGAATTATTTAATTTGAAATTTAGCTGGTGCCACAGGCGCTGGAGCGGGAGCAAGAAGAATGAACAAAATTATTTCATTGGAAAACGGTTTAATTTTTAATTATGAGATGGGGCACTTTGGGAGAATGAAGTGATTGGCCCGTGAGAGCTCTGTCTCCTGGATTCATGTGGAGTCATGATCGGCACTTAAGGGTGTTTAATTATCTTGTCCTGGTGTCTGTCTACTCACTCTGAGAACAGACAGTGAGCAGAGGAACAAATAGCATAACTATAACAATAACAGTGATAATGGTCGCTCATGTTCATTGGAGAAAATTTCCACTGATACACTTCATTGTTATGGTTACCATAAGGTAACCTTGAAGTTGTTTTGTCTTCCTGTATAAAAGGAAGAAATTATACAAAAGCCTCAGGGATAGTAGAAGAGAGACTTGTACTGAGAATAAGAAACATGATATTCTAGTTTTATGGTTGCTACAGACCTATACTGTAATTGTGTCTCCTTGGGCAAGTCACTTTACTTCCCTGGGCTTCAAATTCTTTAATATATAATAAAGCCTCTGGGAGTTGGTGACCTTTGTGGTCGTTTCATGTTTTAGAATGTGTCTTTGTGGATTTGACTCTCCCATTAACTAAGCTATTTTCTAGAAATGGGGTTCTTTGAGAAGACCCTTCAATAAATGTTTTAGCCCATAAAATATTATCCTATTTTTTTATCCTATTATTTTTAAAGTTAATTTTTATTTATGATAACAGATGCTTGCCAGAGCGGATGGGAAGAGAAAGGGAGAGAAAGAAGTACCCTCCAGAGTCCTGTCGCACTGTGATCTCATTCCCCAGTCCTTCAGCTTGTTAGTATCTTGAGCAGGCACCCACACAACTGGTGCATTTTCAAGCTGATGTGGGGCATCCAAACACAGGTTGGCCACATGGCTTCCAGCACTGCCATTCAGCTTTCTAGTGAGCGTGCCACTAGGTTGGTTTGGTATTCTCTTATTGTATCATTCAATAAATCTTTATTGAACAGTATTGTGCTGTGGTCTGTTAAGGTCACACAGAGACTAACAAACACAGATTTGAATTCAAGCTATGGTAATCCTTAGCCTTCTAGCACGGGGAAGGTTAATTGATTTCTCTCAGCCATATCTCCCTAACATGGGGAGAATGGTGTTACTTACTTCAAGGTTTGTTGTGAAAATTAAAGGAAGTGATCCATGGAAAGTGTTTGAAATGTCAAGTGAAGAAACAGTTCTGAAATCCTGGCAACCTGAGCCAGAGACTGGCAGTCCCAGAAGGAGAGAGCATTTGACTCAACACAGTCCTGTAATCCATCCTGTGTGCCACTGACCCCTTGCAGGGCAGGAGGAGAGTTTTAAAGTGCATCTACTGTCTTAGCAAACAGCAGATATTGAAAGCAAGCAGGGAAGGGCCATCAGAAAAGCAAAATGGAAGATGATTTTTTTTTTACAGGAAGCTTTTGATCAAAAGGGATGAAGAGGGACAAAAGGATAAAGATTAAGACAGAACGAATGGGGCTGGGGGTGTGATGCTAGGGCTGAGAATTGGAAAAGAGGGAGGGAGGGGGTAGCTGACCTTCATTAAGGAAACCACACAGCTCCTACACCCTTGGTGGGTGACAGCCAGTGGTATCATGTTCAATTGGCCTGGTTTGGCAGCCTATTGGAAGTGTGGCACTAAACGTGATCTATTTTAAATGTATTGCAGTTGAATTATTTAATTTGAAATTTAGCTGGTGCCACAGGCGCTGGCGCGGGAGCAAGAAGAATGAACAAAATTATTTCATTGGAAAACGGTTTAATTTTTAATTATGAGATGGGGCACTTTGGGAGAATGAAGTGATTGGCCCGTGAGAGCTCTGTCTCCTGGATTCATGTGGAGTCATGATCGGCACTTAAGGGTGTTTAATTATCTTGTCCTGGTGTCTGTCTACTCACTCTGAGAACAGACAGTGAGCAGAGGAACAAATAGCATAACTATAACAATAACAGTGATAATGGTCGCTCATGTTCATTGGAGAAAATTTCCACTGATACACTTCATTGTTATGGTTACCATAAGGTAACCTTGAAGTTGTTTTGTCTTCCTGTATAAAAGGAAGAAATTATACAAAAGCCTCAGGGATAGTAGAAGAGAGACTTGTACTGAGAATAAGAAACATGATATTCTAGTTTTATGGTTGCTACAGACCTATACTGTAATTGTGTCTCCTTGGGCAAGTCACTTTACTTCCCTGGGCTTCAAATTCTTTAATATATAATAAAGCCTCTGGGAGTTGGTGACCTTTGTGGTCGTTTCATGTTTTAGAATGTGTCTTTGTGGATTTGACTCTCCCATTAACTAAGCTATTTTCTAGAAATGGGGTTCTTTGAGAAGACCCTTCAATAAATGTTTTAGCCCATAAAATATTATCCTATTTTTTTATCCTATTATTTTTAAAGTTAATTTTTATTTATGATAACAGATGCTTGCCAGAGCGGATGGGAAGAGAAAGGGAGAGAAAGAAGTACCCTCCAGAGTCCTGTCGCACTGTGATCTCATTCCCCAGTCCTTCAGCTTGTTAGTATCTTGAGCAGGCACCCACACAACTGGTGCATTTTCAAGCTGATGTGGGGCATCCAAACACAGGTTGGCCACATGGCTTCCAGCACTGCCATTCAGCTTTCTAGTGAGCGTGCCACTAGGTTGGTTTGGTATTCTCTTATTGTATCATTCAATAAATCTTTATTGAACAGTATTGTGCTGTGGTCTGTTAAGGTCACACAGAGACTAACAAACACAGATTTGAATTCAAGCTATGGTAATCCTTAGCCTTCTAGCACGGGGAAGGTTAATTGATTTCTCTCAGCCATATCTCCCTAACATGGGGAGAATGGTGTTACTTACTTCAAGGTTTGTTGTGAAAATTAAAGGAAGTGATCCATGGAAAGTGTTTGAAAGTGTTGTTACAAAGTGGGAACTCGATTTAAATTAGTTCCCATTGTCACCATCGTCATCGTCTTCATCACCGTCATCACTGTCGCTATCACCATCATGATACACTGACTCTCACACAGAAATTAGAAAAGTGGAGCAGAATAAGAAGTAGTTTCTATTATCAAAGCATTGCTATTCTAAGGAACTAAGAGGCAGACAAAACTTGAAATATTATGTAGGCTTGAACAAAGAGCTTGAGGTGACAGAGGAAGGGGAAAGTAAAGCCTGTGGGGATAACCAGACTTGCCGAGACCTTGAAGTGTGTCACCCATCTCTCACCAGAAGCCTAGTGTCCTCTCCTCAGTGTCATGACAAATCTTTACAATAAGGCATTTCAAGAAACTAAAGAAAATTAGTACCCTGAGTCTAACCTGTACAAACTATCCATTTCTTCTATTTCCCTACAGGGAATACTAAATAAAGAGGATTGCTGTTTTCTGTTTACAACTCAGCCTGAAATTGGTAACAAATGATGAGAAATACATATCCTTCTACTTGCATATGTGCATGCTCATGTGAATATGTAAGCCTGGTTTTGCAAAAACGTGTACGTCAATAAAAACATGTTCCCACATGTGGAGATACATATTCAATTCTGTATACACACATTTCACATATACACCTAAGCACGTGGGCAGGCACATGAGCCTGTGTGCATCCATATGTGGCCATGTGTATATTTACGTACAGGAATGCACATGTCCAAACACACATTGCACTGATATATATGCACAGAGGGAATTTTGACAGCACTGTGAACAGCTCCAGCAGTAAACACAATGGAGGTTTCTATAATTTAATTCAACAATTGTCATTAAACTTCAGTGCTGGTTCAGGAGGAGCTGGGATCTACAGCTGCACTGAGGTCTTATCAATCTTAAGTCAATTAAAGCAATGCTTTAAAACATCAAGTTGTTTTTTGTTTTTTGTTTTTGTTTTTGTTTTGAATTCTCTGTATAATCTCAAAAATACAAGTGTGTGTTCAGTTCCAAGTGAATCAGAGAAGGCTAAATCAAAACTAGAATTTGACAATGGCTTTCAAACTTCAGTGCCATAAAAACTCTAGGATTATGTTTAAGATATCAATCATTTAGTTCTCAGGCTCAGAGATTCTGAAGTAGTTTCAGGTAGGTCACAAAAATCTGCTTTTAACAAGAATCATTGGTGAGGCGAGCAGATGGGGCGGTGATTACATCACTGGACTCCCACATGGCTAACTATGGTTTGAGTCCTGGACTCAGTGGCTTGAAACTCATCCCCTGCGCATGATCCTGGGAGAAGAATGAAGGAGAAGGAATGAGACATGACCATACCTCATGGGGTGGGTGATTTCTCACTTTCCCTCTCACTGTCTCTCTCTCTCACTTTCTCTCTTCAGCAAGCACACTTTCCCTGAGACAAAAACCTCTTTAAAAAAATCATTGGTGATTTCGGTGTTAATGTTTCATGGACTGTCTTTTGAGGAGCACTAAATTAGAGATGATCAAACTTATTTATTTTGCAGAATGAGTAGAAGTCCCAAGTGATGAAGTGACTTCCCGAAGTTACACTATTGTTATAGGATAGCTGGGTTTGCCACCTAGATCTTGCTTCTGTGTCTCAACAAGGCAATATGTGGAGTGACTATTTTATCTGTGTGAGTCTCCTCTTCAGCAGGCTTTCATACTTCTCAGTGTAATCCCCTTGTCTCTCTATGCCCCCAATATTTGACTCCACATGATAAACTAAATGAAGAGAGTAAGTGGTGTGTGTTGGAGAAATGTATTTTAAAACTCTTGGAGGAAAGTGTATGACTGATTTGAGAAAAGTCAATATTTGTTGTGTTTCTATTATGTGATAGGTGTTGTGTTTGAGCTTTGTGTCAGTTGGGGCTGTGATTAGCTGCATTTAGCAGAAAATCTGGTTAGGTTAAAGTAGTTTACTTGAATGAAGTTTATTTATTTATTTTTTGTTCAAGTTTGGGTACAGAGAGAGGGCTTGTTTTATCAGTTCATCAATATTGACACAGATGTCTATATATTATTAGCTCTGTTTTCTAGTTCTCAATTTTTGTCAACTTATGGTCACGAGATAGTTGTTGCAGCTCCAGTCATCGCATTTGAATTCCAGAGAAGAGGAACGCTGGGACAACATACCAGCTTCATTTGTTCTTTTTACTGAGGAACAAAATCCTTTCAGGAGGTGTTAGCTTATGTATCACTGGGGAACTATTTATCCAGGAAATTGCTCTCAGAAATAAAATGGATTATGCCTGCAAAGATAACAAGGGAGTGACTTTGGCATCTTTTGCATCTTCATACAGACGAAGAGAAAGAATAATTCATATGATGTAAAGATGAAACAGTAGATTCTTTTCTGCCAGTATCTTGTAGGTGATGGTAGGAAAGTTGTCTTTTTATGCAGCAGGCATTTTTCAAGCATAGCTTTCATACAAAGAATTAATAGAAGTAGAAGAAGACATAGTTTCAGTCCTCATTTTACAGTTAAGGATACAGCTGTGAGAGCAACACTGCAATTCTATGTAACATGCAACGGACATTCAATATAATAGAGATGAAGTGTTCTAGTTTTACATAACCATTTCCATGCCCCTTAAAAGGGTGTATTTGCTCTCTGTAGGTCTATATGATTAAGAATTAATACTTGGGCCAGCCAAGTGGTATGGTGGTTAAAGCAGCTAGATTCCACATGGCCAACAAGATGTTTCAAGTCCTAGAACCAGTTTCTTGAGAAATATGTTGGGTACATGTGTATTCGTGCACAAAATGTGGAGAGGAGAATGGAAGAGAAAGGATTACAGTGTGGTCATCTCTTGGGAGATGGGAGGGAGACAGTGTTTTCTCATTTTCTTTATCTTATTTTCCCTTCCTTGAGATCACACATACCCCAAAGCAAGAAGAAAAATAGAGAAAAAAGGCCCAAACTCCACAAAGTTAGAATGATCAAAACTGGGCCACCTTACAGACTTACTTCACCTTGTGCTACTCTCTTGTTTTATGCATGTATTTACAACTTTTCTTCAAATTTTACAGTGGATTAAGCTTCTTTCTACACCAGGCCCTTTGCACGTGCTAGTCTCTCTGTCTAGCATATGTTTTTTACCTACCTTCTCAGTATACTTTACCTATCTACCCTTATTCACATTCAAATTTCAGCTCACATTACTACCTAGCTCCCAAGACTAGATCATAGCCCTTGTTATGCTTTCAACACAAAGAGCATCTAAAATACCATCTCTCAACCTGTACTTTGGCCTCAGTGAGTTAAGGACTTAAATGTGCTTGGATAAGCATTTTATCTTCAGCATCTAGTACATAGTAAGCATTCAATAAGTATCTATTGAATGGATGAACACAGAAATGAGTGGGATGAAATGACAAGAGTTGACCAACTTCATGAAAGAGACAATATTTACACTTGTCCTCTCCGGTCCCTGGTTTTTACATCCTTTAAATGGATAAGTCAAAATAGTTACTAAGACCTTCCCAGTCTTGTGTTTCACTGAGACCCATTTGAATCCTGGCTCCATCTCTGCCTTTTTGTGTGACTCTGGGCAACTCACTTAACCTCCTCAGGCTCGCTTAAGCCTCAGTCTCCTTCTCAGCTAAACAAGTAGACATGATCTCTAAGGCTCCTTCCAAACCTGAAGCATCAGTGAGTTTTTGAAACTCCAGAAGGAACATGAATACCACGGGGGGAGAGCTGGAGGGATTCTGCTGACTTACGAGTTTTGCAGGTGTATCTCAGCAGGTCCCCAGGAGTCATTCTAGAAGGGACTCAGCATGCTACCTGGACTAATTTATAAAGGAAATGAAAAGGAAATGGACTCGTTATAATGAAGACCATTAATTCACCACTCCAGACTTCACTGTTTGAACAGCAAGTATCAAGCGATTCAATTGTCATTTGTTGATTGAATTCTGCTAGTTTGCCTGTCAGAAATGACCAGCCAACACGACAGCGTGCAGATGATGGCATGACTACTAATTAGCATATATATTGTTTGTCCTGGTATAAATTTATGGCAAACAGCAATATTTTACACTCCAGTAAAGTTAATAAATGAAGCTTTGGGCTATAAAAATTTCATGTTCTTTTGTGCAAAGGTCAATTATAAATAGTTAAGCACATATTCATTCAAAAGCTTGAGGCTTCACAGCCAGGAGAATGAAATATATTCTGGTCAATTTACACTCTGGCTGGACTTGCCTTTCATTTTATAGCCTCCGTGACATCCCTCTTTGCTCATCGACACAGTCTGGTTTCCCAAAGAACTCCTTTAGCTGGAGGGACTGAATGAAATGAGTATATAAACATTCCCTGCCCTGTGGCTTGACACCAGAATGTGTTCAATAAAGGTCAGTTCACTCTGAGGGGGGTCAGTTCATTCACCATCTGAGAGAAGGGAGAAGAGGCATCCAGCTACCCCTTCACTTATGAGAAGAACACTAGAGTCAGAAGATGTGGTTTCTACTTCTGCTATGCATAAGATATCTTGGAAAAGAATGATCTCCTCTCTAGACCTTAGTTCTTCCCATTTGAAAAAAATGGAAGAGAATCGATTCCTTTAATGTTCCATTTATTTGGAGCTAAAATGTATAATAGACTGGTTTAAGTTATTCTAACATTACAGTCATTTTATTACATCTCATCATTGTGGGCTTAGGAAATTGGGCAGGTTCATTGGGAGATTATTCTGTTCTGGTCAACAAAGACCATTCATGGTATCTAGCTGGTAGACTGGCTGGTCTGGAGAGGTCAGGACATTTCTCTCACATATCCAGTGCCTTGCAATGGCTACAAGACTGCACTCCACTATGACAGTAAACAGAGGCATCTCTGTGTGGCCATCACAGCACAGCACGATCAGGGTAATCAAACTTCTTCTGTGGTATCTCAAGACCACAAAATGATAAGTGCTGACAGGGATGTGGTGAAAGCAGAACTCTCCTACGTTGTTGGTAGGAATGTATATTAGTCCAACCACTGTGGAGAACAATATGGAGGTTCCTTAAAGACCTATAAATAGAGCTACCAGATTATCCAGCAATTCCACTCCTGGGTATCTACCCAAAGGACAGAAGAATGCTCAGTCAGAAAACTGCTTGCACATCTATGTTTATTGCAGCATTATTCATGATTGCTAAGATAGAACAAACCCCAAACTCCACAAACAGATGAATGGATTTAAAAAGTGTGGCACAGATACTTCATGGAATACTATTCAGTCTAAATAAATAAATAAAATAAAATAACAAGATCCTGGCATTTGCTAGAAAGTGGGTGAATGGAAGATTCATTGCTGAGTGAAGTAAGTCAGGCTATAAAAGAGAGACATTGTATATCTCCACTTAAAATATACCGACTATCCACACTATATGGTAGACACTGAAAGATTGTAGGACATACAAGTATTGAAATAGTTATGGACAGTCCAGACAGTGTGGAAGGAGGGTGGGAGAGGGAAAGAATATAAGGAAGGTAATTAAGGAGAAAAAAATAGAGAGGTAAGACTTTGGGGGGACACAGAAATGTTGATGATGATGTGCACAGTAGTCTCAATTGAACTGGTCTGACATGTATTTCATGTTGGTTGAATTCTCTATACAAGCTAAAGGATGTACACGGGTTGAATGTATACAAATAATAATTATGATAATAATTTAAAAACAAGCAGAGTGAGAAATGCCTCTTAGGTTTGGGGTCTATGCAACTGTGAACTGTGGAGAAGCAGCTTTAAATATATTAGTGTGTGTGATGAGGATTAGGATAAACAATTGCACACACTGATTCTGAAGACCAGTTTCAAAGAAACATTTTGGAAGATGGTAGACTGCAGTTCTTAACAAAGAAAAATTGAACCAGATGGAATTAAACCGACCTTTTTTTAAAGTTTAATGATTTCTTTCTTCCATAAGTGAGAGAGACAGAGAGAAGGAGAGACAGAGAGACAGGCAATCCCAGAAAAGTTCTGTGATCTAGTTCCAGCTTCAGTCTGCCTTAGATTAAGGGCACACACATGCCTGGCATATCCAGGGAGCCCTCCAGATGCAAATTAAGAACCTTCCAATGTGGTCAGCCTCACAGACCATTGCCTTTCTGTTGCTAAACTATCTTTTGGGTCTCATCAGTAGGGTCACAACACATTTTTACATAGAAAAAATAACTTTGTATAGGCATAGAAGGCCTTTATTCAGGACTACTGCAAAGGGGCAGATTAACTCCATTCCATTGAAACAAAAGGTGGTAGAGACAGAAAGCGATAAATTACCCTCCACCCCAGGGAGGATGGCAATACCACAATCCTTTCTCCATTCCCCTCTCGGGATTTTGTGCATGCACAAGGTGTGAGTTTTAAGATGCGGGATCCGGGAATCAAACTGCGGTTGATTACGTGGGAGTCTATAGATTTTTGAGAGTTGGGGTGAACTAGTGTAAAAATACTGGAGAAAGTTAGGGGAAGGTTGGTCAAAACGATTAGGCCATATGTGTGCTGTAATTGGCATTGATGGAAATTAGGGTTCCATCCACCCACAGATTCTGGGGAGATAGAGCACTGTCTTCTTTGATGATTACATTTTAAAGAACAACTCTGACTTGAAGGTCCTTGGGAAAGACAGGGTTGTAAAATTTGCAAAAGAAGAGGCCAGGAGATTTACATCTCAAAGGGACCAAGAAAGAATTTTCCATTGAAAAGTTTCTAAAGAGAATGGCTCCAGGAAAAGGGAGGTCAGGGAGAAATCTGCCCTAAGTTCAGTCATGCTGAGGGGGATGGTACAGCTGTCTGGACCACTCTCTATCATCTCTCGCATCCAGGTTTGAAAACACAGACACATTAGATGGAATTCTAGCAGTCCAGGTCCTAAAACTGTTCTGTCACAGTCTCTTATCTGTGTGACATCCCGGATGGTTATTTTTAATTATCTTTGATCCATATTCTAATTCTTCTACCTGAAATCCTTCCAGGATCCATTCCTTCTTGCTGGGTATACCTTTCCCAGGTGTCTACACAGCTAATAGCTAACGTCCTCATTTCTATCTAGTCTCTGTTGTCAGTGAGGGTGACCCTGCCACGATTTTAAATGACAAGGGACACTTTGTTGCTTCACAATCTCTTCTATTCCTAAAGTAGTATGCCATATATTTATTTAATTTCCAATGCCAATAGGCGCATGCCCACACAGGAGTGAGCGAAAACACCCCCAACAAAGGCGTAGTCACACTGTGATCCTTTTTCCTCCATTTCTCCATCCCATAAGTATTTGGAGCATGCATGCACAAGCCACCAGGCTGAGATTCAAAATGCAGTCAGTCATGTGGATTATGACTCCTAGTTACTCCATTTAATTTTTATATTTTTTCCTCTCTTTTCTAAGTTTACCTACCTATGTCTTTCATGAGAAAGACACAGATGTATACAGAGATACACAGAGAAAGACATAGAGAGGCCCTTAATAGTGTCTCTAAGCTGCTATCCACCCTGAATCCCAGCCAGCTCAGATCAAGAGCATGTGCTTGCACTGGGCATGAAGATGAAGAAGGAGGACCTGGGACCTTCCCTATGTGGCTTCTATTGTGACCACTGTGTGGTCACCTAGCCTTTATGTTTCATGCTTTTTATTCATGATCTGTTCCCTTTTGTAGATGTAGAAGCTTTATGGGCAAAGTGGCCCCTCACATAATCACTTATGACATGAAGATGTTGCAAAAACTTAGGGGTGCAACATTAGGGGAATAGTCAAGAAAACAGATTCTTCTAATCAGAGTACTAGTATGAAGCCATGTAAATTGTTTTAATGAAGGAAGTCTAAGTCTAATAAAGACAAAGAGGCTCATGAAAAGGATAAACTTAAAAAATTATCATCTGAAATTATAAGCAAGTATTATCACAATATTATAAAAGCCAAACTAGAGAAACAGAATTATGCATAGAAAAATATTGGAAGGAAATATGTCATGACATTCAAAATACTTACCTTTAATGCACATTCAGAATGGTTACCTTTAGGTGCTAGTATTAGGTATATCTTGTTTTCTTCCTTTATCTTCAGTATTTTTCAATTTTTTAAGAACAGTCAGATTTGTTTTTAGAGTGAAAAAATAAAACCTTTTTTAAAATAAAATAATCTGGGCCAACCAGTAGTGTGGCAATTAGGGCAGCTGTATTCCACATGACTGACTGTACAGTTCAAGTCTTGGACAAGGAGGCTTGAAAAATATGGAGCCTGCAGGTGGCATGGTTGGTTAAGGGTGCTGGACTACTACGTGGCTGACCGTGGTCCAAGTCCTGGACTTGATGGCTTACTTTCTCACTTTCTCTCCCTCTCTCTTTCTCTGGTCAAAAGCTAGAAAATAATAATAATAAATAAAAGTTTAAAAAAATTCTAAAAAAGAATATGTTAGGTGTATGTGTGTTGTGCAAAAATCCTAAAAGGAGAAATGAAGATGAGATTGCAGTGTGGCCATCCCCCAAAAGGTACATTTTCACTTTTCCTCTCTCTCTTTCTCCCTTTTCTCTGGCAAGTGCATGTGCCTCTCTAGCCAATTAAAACAAATAAAATTTTAAAAATACTCAGAAACTTCTAAGATTATTTTATCTTAACTTTAGCTTTCTCAATTTGGAACACATCCAAAGATCTCAATCTGCTTTGGCATTTATTCTGGGGCATGTCTTAACATGTACTGGGTATCAACAGTTGAGAAAACTGAAGCTTGTCTTTTTAAAAAAATCTGCATGGTGGGACCAGCAGATGACATAATGGTTATATCGCTGGACTCTCATGCGGTTGACCACATTTGGAGTCCCAGACCCAGTGACTTAAAACTCATACCGAGCATGTGTGCGTGCCCAAAATCCCTAGAGGAGAATGGAGGCAAAAAGATTACAATGTGGCCACTCCCCGGGGGGAGATTTTGATTTCTTGCTTTCTGTCTCTCTGTCTCTGTTTCTCTGGCAAGCACGTGCGCCCGATAGCAAAAATCGTATATATATAGACTAGCAGTTGGTAGTGTGGTGCTTAAGGCACTGGATCTCATATGGTCAACTCTGTAACTCTACGGTTCGAATCCTGAACACAGAAGGTTGAAAACCATGCTGGGAGCTTGTACGTGCATGCCCAAAATCCTGAAAGGAGAAAGGAGAGGGATTATGATGTGGAAACGCTGCCCCCACTCTCCTAGAGTGATTTCTCCCTTTCCCTTTCTCTGTCTCTCTCTGGCAGTGCATGTACCCTATGGCAAGAATTAAAAAAAAAAAAATTAAAAAAAAAAATCTGCATGGAATTTTTAAGCAAGGGAAGAAGTAGAAGCCTGGACAGAGGAAGCTAGTGGATGACAAACTAGAGAGCAGTTTGGAGCAGCAGCTTCGGAGACCCTCCAGTCTACAGCGAAGAGCAGAGCAAATACACATGCTGCAGGTATTATCAATATTAGACCAGTAACTAGGCAACTAAAAGATTTGTAAAGAAAGCACAGAGTCATGTGAAATGCAGCAATGTGTTTTAAGGAGACAGGGTGGGGATTAACAGCCTTGTGATTCGTGGAAACAGCAATTTGTCATAGGTGCTATCTGCTGAGTGTAGGGGACAAAAAGTATAGACACAATGCAGAAGTGTGATAATGAACCGAGTGATAAATAAGCACAGATGGGTGAAGCACCAGAATGACTTCACTTTAATTATTTTGAGCTTGGCTCCCTCTACACAAAGTGAGGGAGCATTGT
The DNA here is from genome assembly GCF_000334495.1 of Tupaia belangeri chinensis. Taxonomy (NCBI): domain Eukaryota; kingdom Metazoa; phylum Chordata; class Mammalia; order Scandentia; family Tupaiidae; genus Tupaia; species Tupaia belangeri. The sequence continues at coordinate 224,661 of NW_006203694.1, forward strand.
TCTCCCATATTTGTTTGCTTTCCTTTTTTTTTTTTTCTTTCCCTGAAATCTATTTCTCTAGGATATCTCCTTGGGCGAAAGGGAAGGCATTGTTTTTGAGAGAGATTTTTGCTACAGGGGTGTGTGCACTCGCCAGAGAAACAGAGAGATGGAACGCAAGAAATTACTCCCTCCACCACCCCAGAGAACATGGCCATGCTGCAATCCCTTTTCCATTCCCCGCTCAGAATTTTTTCATTAATTTTTTTTTTTAAATTTTTAGAGAGAGATTTTTGCTATAGGGCATGTGCGCTCACTGGAGAGACAACAAGCAAGAAATCATGCCCTGAGGAGCAATGGCCACACTACAATCCCTTCTCCGTACTCTTCTTGGGGCTTTGGTCATACACGCATCTGCACCCAGTGTGAGTTTGAGCTGCCGAGTCTGGGACTCAAACAGTGGCTGACTCTGTGGGAGTCCAATGATATAACCATTACACCATCTGCTGGTCTTTCCTACCAGGATTTTAGTCACACATACGCACACACACACACATATCCAGCAGGAGTTTCAAGCTGCTGGGTCTGGGATTCGAACCACAGTGCCTTAACCACTATGCCACATGCTTCCCCTGACCCTTCTTTTTTAATTGAACTACTAGATGTCAGTCATTACCTACTGTGGTATCTTTTAAACCTCTCAATGATCAATAAGCATTTATTTTATTATTATTCTCATTGATCAATAAGTGTATATATTATTATTATTCTCATTTCAGAAACAGGTACAGTAAGACTTAAGAGAACCGGTACGATTCTGTTATCAGACCACATACTAGTAATTATACAAACCTTGTATTGAACCCATGCCTGTTAGCTTTCCTTATCTCCCCTCCTACTTCATCAACTAAATTACACACACTTAGAATTATTCCTCTTGAGCTGGATTGAGAGAGTCCTCAAAACCTGTTGCTCCGAGTGTAGAGTGTTCCAGATGATTGTAAAGGAGCCATCCTTTGTGAGGAGTGTGCTGATTTTCTAGGAGGTACACTGACGTGGCACGTCCACATGCTTCTCAGCATTCCATTTCCTTACAAAATGGAAAATGCAATTATAGTATTCAGCAAAATATTGTTCTTGGTTGAAAAAGTAATTAAGCATATTATTATTATTAAACTGCTATTCTACCAAGTGGAATGAAGTGATTCCAGAACTTCTGTAGACAGGAGAGCAGGGACATTCAGAAAAGGAAACATGTAGGAGAGAAAGGGGGAGTCATTAATAACCAGAGTTCTTAGAGGGAAGGTTGCAAGGTGCCTCCTTTATGGGAAAGACTTTATTACTTTTTTTTCATACTAAAGTTGACTGAAGCTTACTCTTTCCATTGCAATAGCCTTGGAATTTATTTCCCCAGGATTCATTTCATCTGCGTGACATTAAGGGAGCTGGCTGAAGGGAGAAAATCCAGACAGTGAAGGACCAGTTAGGAAGGTTCTTAGCCTATCAAGGTGAACTGAAAAAAAGCCTCTATTAGAAAGAAGAAAAAGGGCTGAGCATTTATGGTATACCTACTATGTTCCAGGCACTGGATCATGTTTGTGGTCTTACCTAGAGAGAGAAAGAATGAGATATTGGTATCAATGACAGAGTCTCCATTTATGAGACTTTCTTCCATGCCAGGTACAGTGCAAAAAGCACTTGGCCATGCAGCTTCTCTTTATGTCCTAACAGCAGTTAGCAGATGAGAAACTTCAAGGCAGTTAGCAGATGAGAAACTTCAAGCACATAGAGATTGATAAATTTCCTACACCTCATAGCTAGTGAATAACAGGGATGCTGTTGAGTTTTAGAACCTTCATCTCTGGCCACAGTGTTACACTGCTGTTAACTGATGGTCAAGAAAACTGAAGCTCAGGTACTAAACTAAGGAATTTATTCTACTTGAGAAATGATCTCAAGCAACATTCAGTGTTTAGGGGAGGACAAAACTCATGACCAAAACCTGACTCTGTTCTGGAAAGGTGGGCAACTTCCTTTGCTTCTTTAAAGATCGATCTTTTCACCATTACTAAATCCAAGCTCCCAGAGGGCTTGTTGAGATCCAAATTCTGGATCCCACCTCCAGAGTTTCTGATGCAGTATGTCTGGGGTGAGTCCAGAATTTGCACATCCAAATTCCTGGGGCATACTGATGCTGGAGATAAGATCAACCGCATTTGGGGAAACTGGTACGTTACTCTGAACTGAAACTCTGTTTGCTTTTTTCTGGATCTAAAGAGAGAGTTTGCTGGAGGATAGAGCACTAGGTTTAGAAAGTTGGTCTGCCTTTTCCTTCTTTGTTTCCTACATGTGTGCTCATAGGCTAGCTGATTAATCCCTTTGAGTCTCAATATCTTTGTGGGTAAAATGGAAATATTACTTCTTTTGTCACCACCCTGTTGGTGAGGATTATATGAACTGCTTTAATAAAAGTACCTGGCCTGTTTCCTGCCAAAATACTCAATGGATTTTTTTCCTTCAACATCGAGAAGTTACCAGGATTATTTCCATATGTAACATGTATACCTAATTTCATATTTTTTATTCACTTAATATGCCAATTACTATAACATTTTCTCTGCAGTATTTTAATTTCTTAACTCTCTACCATTCTTACTACAAAAAACACATTGCATGCCACAGTAGAAATATAGACCACAGCAAAGTATGCACCTACGTGTCATTAATGGGGGAGAAATTTTGTGTATATGGTTTTAGTTCAAAAGTAATCATTCACAGGATTCCCTTTGAGAGAGGATTCTGAATGCTTTGGCGCTTAGGCCTCTGGAAACTGCAAGAAACAGAAATCATCAGGGAAGAAAACAGAGAGATAAATATCAAGAGAAAAAAAATGGTAAGTCTCTTGTTAATGCTCGAGGAACTGGCTCTCAGATTCCCTACCCTTACCTATCAAGAAGGAACTAGGAATTATACATCAACAGCTGTGAGTCACACTAACTAGAAACTCCAATGGTTTGTTTTTTAATGCTGTGAATAAAACTTTAAGTCTCTCAACCCGCTCAACCCCAGGCAGAGGTCCTTGAATGAAGTTTTCCCCAAAATCTTTGTCCAGGTTGAAAATCGATACATCTGGTTCACCTTGAATCTTGAGCTGGATATTTTTAGCAACAGAAAAGCCTGTATTGCCAGCCTGCCAGAGAAAAGGCAGATAACCCCAGAGCGTCCTTCAGCCAAGAAGGAGGGCAGAGGGCTCCGAGAAGCAGAGTGCCTGCAGCTCATATGAATCACTAGCTTTAATTCTTAACCAAAGAGCACACAGGCTGTTACCCATAAGCCACCAACCATGGCTCAGAAGTTAACCATTTTCAGCTAGATTCCTTGATATCAGGCTAAAGATTCCTTTAATAATTGAGATTAACCTAGGAAGAAGGATCAGGACAATAAAAAGGACTCCCATGCGTTATTCCCATGATTAATCACAAGCAATCTGTGTTGAGGAATGGCATTACTATAGTTAACAGTTGTCTATGTATGACTCACTGTGCTAAGTGTTTTACCTTGGGTGACTCGTTTTGTTATCATAGCATGCCATAGAACAACTGCAACAACAAAACAAAACAAATTGGGCCAGCCAGTGGCAGGGTGGTTAAAGTGTCTGGATCCCTCATGGCTGACATTGTGGTTTAAGTCCCAGACCTAGCAACTTGGAAAACACATGAGCTGGGTGTGTATGAGTGCCCCAAATCCCAAGAGGAGAATGGAAGAGAAGGGATTGTGGTGTAGCCAACCCCTCTGGGAGGTACTTTTTCACTTTCTCCATCTCTGTTGAGTACATGAGCCCTATAGCAAATGATTAAATTAAAATAAATAAATACATACATACAATTTTAAAAAATAAAGACCATAAAAATGTTCACTAAATAAGAACCACAAAAAAAGTATACATCATTTTCAACAGGGAAAAAAAAAAGCTATAAATAAATAAATAAATAAATAAATAAATAAATAAATAAAATTAAACAATGACCTCAAACCAAAATCAACAAGGAACCGAAAGGTCAATGAACTTGCAAAAGTTCCCTCAGATGACAAGTGGTGAAAGTGAGATTCAAACTCACACACTCTGGCTCCAGAACCTGCCTTTTTATCCTCTTCCCTTTTTTTCAGACAGGGTCTTGCTGTATCACAATCCTCTTGCCTCAACTTCCTAAGGGGTTGAGACCACAAGTGTGAGCCTCCATATGCAGCCTGTAGGGACTCAAACCATGTGGACTGGGTCTCCATGTGGTCTCAGTATCTTAACAGCATGTACCACCATGGTTGGCCCCCTATAGTCTTCATCTGTATACTTTACATATCTTCATAGGTTTCCAAAGAATTTCTTTCATGCACATCACATGAACCTCACCATGCATATCCTGACACAGAAGGAAAGAAATACATCCTGTTATTCTGATTTAAATAGTAAAGAAACTAAAATTCAGATTGAATAAATACATATTCAGAAACTACACCAACCTTATTACCACGTGCTGTCTTATTAATTAAACTGCAATGTCAAGGGAAAGATGTTATTAAAACCGTAATATACCAGATGAAAAAAACGAAGGTGGCTTTTCTGATATCACACAGCTCGCTTGAGACAGAACTGGCAGACTGCAGGCCCACAGGATGGAAATCTTGGCTAGACAAATCTAACGACTTCCTGGAGATGATGAGACTTGACCAGTGCTCTGAAGGATGGAGCAGACCACATTGAAGTATGCATCTGTTTAAGTTTCAGGAAGCTGAACTTTTTGCTTTTCTTTCCCTCAGGATGTTCAGGGTGACACACAACCTCTGTCCTGTTTATATGACTGGGGTTATTAGAAAGGTGAAATATTAAAACAGATATAAAAGTGCCAGGTCGACTATAGCGATTTGTTCCAATTTTGTTCAGGAATGCTTTTCCTCTGACATACACACATGATGAATTCTGACTCATCTGTCCAGTGGTCAGATCAAGGGCCACCCCTCAAAGGGGTCATCATTTCCTTTCCCCCTCTCTTCTCTGGGGTGAGATTTCTTCTTTTTATGGTTTCCCTCCACATTTTAATCACTTTAACTGCACTTGAAATCCTCTGCTATCACCAAACTGAGAATCACAGAGTCTTGCCTCATACCTGTTTATTAGCACAGGAATAGTCACATAGTCAACACTCAGTAAGTGATTAACGAATTATATGAATGACCTTGTCTCAACTCCAATGTTCTCGTCTCTCTCTATAAAAGATGGCTAGATTATTAGCTCCAGAAATGCTTATTGGGGTACTTTGAGGAGGACACTGTGGTAAATGCAGTGGATACAGCTATAAAAAAGATGGAATATATGTAATAGAATAGAGAATGTTACCAGTCAATAGGAACACAGGTGTGTGCATACTCACGAAAGACAGAGAGAAATGAGAGTGATGTATACAGTGCACCCATGTATCTGTTAGTACCCAATCATGCCTCAAACATCGTTAGTATTTACTGAGTGCCATGGACCGTGCTAGGTACTGAGCTCTATCTAATGCCTAAAGTACGCAAAATCTAGCCAAATCCCCACTCCTGATCAGTGAACGTAGCTCTGGATTTTGGCTACAAGTATAAAACTAGGAATTGAAGTGAATGATCTTTCCTGTTACAAGTACAGGCTGGTTTGCAAGATTTTCCCACAGTTCCCTATTTGCTCCAGGGAAAGGGAAGCACAGCTCAGGAGCACCATGTAACAGTGGGTGCATTGCCTCTGGCTGTTAATCAGCACCTTTGCTAATGAATCTGAGGCAGCACCACGGGGCAGGAGGATGGAGGAAACCTCCGATGCTGTTTACTGCCTCTTTTAAAACAAGTCTCTGACCTCAAATTTCGTTTCTTATTTATATTGACCCATTTCCCACTAGTGGAGTGAATTTTCAAGGCCCTTTAGAAACAAATCAGTTCCTCTTGTCCTTGTTAAATGGACTTTCTCCATGTGGTTGTGGATGGCCACAACCTTATCATAGAGAGGACAGGGTCTGAAGTGTATGATTTGGATTCGGTGACCCAAACTGCACCTAAGTCTTCAGAAACCAGATGTTAGTGACAGCATTTCATAAGCAGGACCTAGAATTTGTTCCATTTCTTTTTTCTTTACTTTCTTCTTTTCTTTCTTTCTTTCTTTTTTTCTTTCTTTCTTTCTTTATCTCTTTCTCTCTTTCTCTAACTTTCTTCTTCCTTTTTTTTTCTTCCTCTCTTTTTTTCTTGCATTTTCTTCATCTTCTTCTTCCTCTTTTCTTCTCCCATTTTCTTTCTCCTTCTTTTTGCATGTACTCTCCAGGGAGAGATGAGGAGCTGGAAAGAGAGGAAGAGAGAGAACCCTCCATGGGGTGTGATCACAAGGCAATCCTTTCTCTTCCATTTTTCTATCCTGTCAGTTTTGGGGGCCCATGCACACATTTCTGAAGTGTTTTAAAAGATGTTGGGACTAGGATTCAAAATACAGTCTGCCATGTAGGATCCAGTCTCCTTAACCATTATGCCATAGAGTCAGACCTGATTCCACATTCTGACCTGAATTTGAAATTGGACAGAATGGAAGGCAGATAGAGTGACTCTAGTCCTAACGTCACTTATACAAGGTTATCCCAGGGAGACACTCCAAGGTGAACAGAAGTATGGAAAAGAGTTGTATAAGGAAGAAAAACAGAAATGAAAGTTTGAAGGAGAAAATAGCAGAGGTGGAAAAAGAACACCTTGGGACTTAAGAATATAATCCAACAGAAGACACACAGGAGGAAAAAGCAGAATTAAAATTAATAGGATAGCTGTACCATCCACAGTGGACCAAATTATGCTGAAACAACCCCCAAACTTCAGTGTCTTAAATTTACAAAAGTTTACTTATCACTTAAGCTACTTGTCTATTATAAGTCAGAGGATTGTTCTGATCATTTCAATTACTCAAGGACCCAGGTAATGCAGCAGGCAGATTCACAACCATTGCTGGTCGCTATGTCAAAGGGAAGCCAAAGACCAGCAGTTGCATAATGGCTATGTTGCTAGACTCCCATGTAGTTGACAACGGTTCAAGTCCTGGACTCGGTGGCTTAAACTCATGCCAGGCACGTGTGCATGTGTGCCCAAGATCCCAAGAAGAGAATGGAGGAGGGGATTGCAGAGTGGCCATCGCCCCTGGGGGGTGATTTCTCACTTTCTGTCTCTCTGTCTTTCTGGTGAGAGCATGAATCCTATAGCAAAAACCTCTAAAAAAAAATGGGGTTAATAATATTAATAAATCCTCAGAACTTTTGTGCATATTACATGAGTTAATACAGCTAAAGGGCTTAGCACAGTTCCCCACACAAATACGTATTCTGAGTGTGAATTATTCTTTTTCTCATAAAGATCCCAATCAAGTAGGTTCTACAAGTTGTGTTTAATGAGATAAAAAGGACTTTCAGAGAAATTGAGCATAATCAAAGACAGAAGCATCATCAATAGTGGAGCTAGGGTTAACACTCAGGTACTTTGATTTCAGATTGAAGTTTATATTTCTCTTAAAAATTATCATCCTAATTGATCCACTTAACAGTTCTGTGGGCTGGAGTTAAGATATTCTTTTCTATCATCAGCTCTCATGCTGTTATTACTACCATCACTGCAACTTTCTGGTATCATTTATAGAGTATTTGCTTTGCATAAGCAATACTGAGCCTCACAACAATTCCCTGAGGGTAAGTAAAGTTATCCCTTTTTATACAACAAGCTCAAGTTCAGAGAAGTGAGGTAATATAGTTTGCCAGGGCTACCAGAGTACCACAGGCTTGGTGGCTTAAACAATAGGTTATTTTCTCATAGTTCTGGAAGGTAACAGTCTGAGATCGAGGTATTGACAGGGTTAATTTCATTCAGAGGTTTCTCTCCATGGCTTGCAGATGGCTACCTTCTCTCCCTTGTTTTCATGTGGTTTTCCTTTTATATGGATCTGTGTTCTAATCTTCTCTTCTTATAAAAGCTATGCTCACTGATTATTCATTTCCTGGTTTTGCTGTGGGTTTCCTCTTCCATTATTAAATTGGAGTTTACCCCACCATATAACTTTATTTTAACTTTATTATCCCTATTAAGGTCAAGTGTAGTCACTTTCTCTTTCTGTGGTATTAGGGATTACAATTTCAATATATGAATTTGGGGTGGAGCAAAGCACAATTCAATCTATATATAGTAGCCTAAACCCAGATAGAGTCAAAATTTAATACAGAATATTCTAAATCCTAAGATTTCAATACAAAATATTCTGATCACATCATCCTTTAACCTTCAAGGCAGTGGTAATGCCATGCTATGTCTAAGCATAGTTTCTGGTATTTTAGTCATCTTTTTTTTTTTTTTTTTACATGTAATTCTCATAAGTAATGTTGACTCCTTTGGATAGTTGAAGGCATTCGAGAGCCTGGCTCCATCACAGTTAGTCACTTTGGGAGGGATTCAGATCTTCTGACTCTTTACTAAAGGAAAACATTTTCTCTGCTATCTTGCTACTTTAGAGATGAGATAGCTCTTTAAAAATGATGCCATATCAATTACTTAATCAATAGTTAGAATTTATTTATTTTAATTTGCTCTAGAGGGAAAGATTTTATTTGCGCTAGAGAGAAAGAGTGAGAGAGAGAGAGACAGAGGGAAAGTGAGAAAGCAAGCCACCAGGCCTGGGACATGAAGTGTGTTCAGCCATGTGGGAATCCAACATCCTTAACCACCACACCATCTTCTGACCCCAATATTTAGAATTTATTAACCCATTTTAAATGGTGTAATCAATGGCATATTGGACTACAGTATTGGAAGTCATACAGCTGACCATAGGTTTGGATGTTCTGCCCAGTTGACCTGAATGCTCTGAGTATGCAAAAACATGCCCACGATACAGACAAACTGGAGGACTGTAGGAAGGGGACTGTGAGATGACCAGACTCTGCCAAGGATAATTCTCCATCTATCGGTCTGTCTGTCTCATGTTCTCTATCATGAATAAAACAAAAAGATTTATCAAATAGCAAGTAAGTGCAAATATGAAAACAGGCATCTAACATACAGAGAAGCCTGAGATGTGATGCCAGTTTTATAGGGAATTACAGCCTAGATGAAATCAAAGTCACAAGCAGTACAATAGAAATACCAGTCGATGTTCAATGAAATGGGCTCTCAGTAGGTAGCACAAACACTCAACGAAAAGTAGGACTGCCATAAGCCAATTACTCAGAGAAGACTTCTTACCAGGGTTTAAGGAATGCATTTGAGTTGTGGGGTGGTTAGAAAGCCAGCAAAAACAGAAATAGAAGTGTTTGTTTGTTTGTTTGCTTGGAGAGATTTTTGTTACAGGGCACATGTGCTGACCAGAAAGACAGAGAGAGACAGAGAGACAGAAAGCGAGAAATCATTCCTCGGTGGTAGGGGGATGGCCATACCCACACCACAATCCCTTCTCTTCCATTCTCCTCTTGGGATCTTGGGCATGCATGCATATGCACCAGGCATGTCCACCAGGTCCAGTACTAGAACCGTGGTCAACTACATGGGAGTCCAGTGACATTGCCATTATGCTAGCTGCTGGTCCCAGAAATAGAAGTTTCTAAAACAGATTTGAGGACAATTTTAGTTCATCCTCTTAAATACTAAGAACAGTTGTCTGCAAGGTAAAATCTAAATTTTTTTTTAAATTTATATAAATATTGGGAACCAGCAGTTAGCATAATGACTATGTCACTGGATTCCCACGTAGTCAACCGCAGTTCTCGTTCCGGACCTGGTGGCTTAGAACTCACACCAGGCGTGTGTGCATGCGTGCCCAAGATCCTGAGAGGAGAATGGAGGAGAAGGGATTGCAGCGTGACCATCCCCCCTGAGAGGTGATTTCTCGCTTTCTGTATCTATGACTCTCTCTATCTGTCTGGCAAGCGCACACACCCTATAGCGAAAACTTCTCAAAAAAATTGATATAAACATTAATTTTAATATATATTATAGTTATGATTTAATAATAATTTATAATTATACATGATTTTAATATATATTAAATTTATTTCATGAGAGAAAAACACAGAGAGTGAGAGAGATACAGACTGAACCTCTAATAGCATCTTAATGCCACAATCTACCCCAGTCTCAGCAACCCCAGATCCTGAGCATACATGTACCGGGCATACTCAGAGAGGTCTCTGAATGTAAACTGTGGACTTTTCCATGTGGATCAACCTTGCAGAATGTCAATCTTACGGAATGTTTTAACTTTGCCCTGCCACCCAAACCCATAAAAGTCTAAGATTCTTAATTTGCAGTTATACTAGTTTATGCTTCAACTTCACTACTCCCCACCCCACACTGTGCAACCCTGAACTATGAGCCAGTAATTGTCACCTTTAGCTCTTCACCAGAAACTATCCTTAGAGGGA
>NW_006203694.1:235124-290549 GCF_000334495.1 Tupaia belangeri chinensis
GGAATCTAGGAGTCAGACAGGTCTGAGTTTAGATTCTGGCTCTGCCAATTCCAAATTAGTGGGACATTGGACACATTATTTAATCTCAGTTTCTTTGCCCTTATAATAGAAATAGTAACAACTACCCGACAAGGGATATGTGAAGGTATAATGAAATGCAGTTTATAAAACATCCAACTTATTGCCTACACTATTATATAGACTCAGGAAAATGTACTTATCATTATAATAATGGTGCTTTCCTTGGGACAGCAACTCACTTCTACTGCTTCTTAGGTTCAACAATTCCCATAGCTCTTTTGCATATTTATACTGTATCTGTGTATTATTTCATCTTATTTCTTATAGAGAGACAATGTAATATGGTGGTTAGAAGCTCAGTCCTGGAATCAACTAGGTTGCCACTTGTTCACTCCGTGACATCAGTCTCTGTGTTTTAGGATTTTCATGTATAAAATGGGATCAAGGGGGCCCAGCAGGTGATGTGGAAGTGAAGGTGCTGAGTCCCACATGGCCGACCACGGTTTGAGTCCTGGACCTAGAGGCTTGCTTTCTCATTCTCCCTCCCGCTCTCTCTTTGGTCAAATTAAATAAGAATAATAAACAAATAAAATTAAATTAATAATTCTTTAAAAATATAATTAAGATGTTGATTCTTTTATAGAGACAGTTCTGAGGACTGAATGAGTTGATAAGATAGTGTCCAGAATAGAATGCATGTTTAATAAATGATAGTTATCATTACCTTCATTTTATAGAAGAAGAAAAAAGTTATGTAACTTGACCAAAGTCCAAAGAAAAATAGGTCAAGAACTTTTAGCACCAGAATTTTGAATTAGGGCTAGCTCCATGAGACAGTGTTAATGTGCTATTCAAGAAAGCTGGTTTCAACATGATAACTGTCATTTGAATTCTCAGGCCAGCCTAAAACACACTAGCCATACACATGAGTGTCCAGGATTGGATTGGAGCATGGGAGGAAGGGAATCATTGCATGACAAAAATCCTGGACAGTACTTCCTCCCCCCACACAAACACATTCATATGCTCTATCATGAATAAATAAATAAATTTGACTTGTATAAATTTCTTATACAGTAATCTCTCTTTATTCATGATTTTGCTTTCCACAGTTTCATTTAACCACAGTCAACCATGGACTAAAACTGTTGAATGGAAAATTCCAGAAATAAGCAATACATTTTAAATCTCAGGCCATAATAAGTAGCATGATGAAATCTCACACCATACAGCTCCATTCCACCTGGGACGAGTTATGCCTTTGTTCAGTGTATTCATGCTGTATATGACACCTTCCCATTAGTCACTTAGTAGCCAAGTAGGTTATCAACTTGAATAAAACATAGTATATTTAGGGTTCAGTACCATTGGCAGTTTGAAGCATCACTGAGGGCTTGGGTATGTATCCCCTACAGAAAAAGGGAAACTAATGCATATTCTGAATAGTAGCTTTTTATTGGATATAGAATTTGCAAATATTGTCTCCTATTCCATTAGTTATATTTTAATTTTACTGTTTACTTACTTTGCTTTGCAAAGATTTTTCAGTTTGATGTATTCCCACTTTTTTTCCCTTTCACTGCCTGTTTTTTTTCACATATTCATAAAATTAACATTCGCATTACCAAATTACATTGGTCATAGAGTTTTCCCATATAATGTCTTCTAAGATTTTCATAGTTTCAGCTCTTACATTAAAATATTTAACCCGTTTTGAATTGATTTTTTGTGTATTATGTAAAATACAGATCTAGTTTCATACTTTCACATTTAGAGATCTAATTTTTCCAATATGATGCATTGAAGAAACTTTCTTTTCCTCATAGTATACTCTTAGAGCCTTCATCAAACTTTAGTTGGCCATATATGTATGGATTTATCTGTATTTTGTTCCACTAGTCTATATTTCTGTTTTATGCCAGTATCACATTGTTTTCATTAGTAATAGTTTTATAATATACTTTGAAATTAGGCAGTGTGATGCCTTCAGCATTATTCTTTCTCAAGATCTTTCTCAAGATTGCTGTGGCTGTACAGGTCTTTTTAGATTCTATATGAATTTTAAGATTTTTTTTCTGTATCTGTCAAAAATGATATATATCCAAAATGATTTAAAATCAGTATCTTAAAGAGATATTTGCATGTGACTATATTTTTTTATTTATTATTCACAATAGGTACAAAATGGAAAGAAAATATGAGTCTATTGATGGATTAATGGATAAAGAAATGTGAGATACACACACAAACAAACACACATTAGAATATTATTGACCCTTAAAAAAATAAGAAAATTCTGCCATTTGTGACAATGTGGATGAGTCCAGAGATATTATGTTAAATGAAATAATCCAGACATTGAAAGACAAACATTACATGATAGCACTTGTATGTGGAATGTAAATAAAATAAACTCAAAAGAAACAGTAAAACAGAGGTTGCCAGGCATCATGGGTAGGGGAAAATGGGAGGATTTAGGTCAATGGATATAGGCTTCCAGCTATAAGGTAAAATGCACTATGGATATCTAGTGTATAGCAAGTTGACTACACTTAATACTAATGTATTGCACACTTGAAATTTTCTGAGAGGATAGACCTTAAATGCTCTCACCATGCAAAGACAAAAAGGTAACTAACTATGTGATGTAATACATACATTAATTAACTTGATTGTGATCATTAGTTTTTGAAATATATGCATATCAAAACATCACATTGTGCAACTTAAGTATATTTCATTTTCGTCAATTATGACTCAGTAAAAGTGGGGGTTAGGGAGAATTTTGAGTAAGGTGACTCCAGTTTGTGCTCTTAATCACCAGGCATTTGGCTAACCCCTTGAGTAAAAAACACTTCCACTAGGCCAGCTGATGGAGTACTTGTTACCCTGCTGGACTTCCTCATGGCTGACCACAGTTCGAGTCCCAGACCCAGTGGCTTCAAACTCACTCTGGGTGTATGCATGTGTGTGCCCAAGATCCCAGGAGGAGAATGAAGAAGGGATTGCAGCATAGCCATCCCTCCTGGCAGGTGACTTCTCACTTTCCCTCTTATTGTCTCTGTCTCTCTCCAGCAAACACAGGCACCCTAAGGCAAAACATCTAAAAAAAAGAAAAAAGAAGAAAAACCTTTCACTGGCAAGTCCTTCCCACTATCATTATTACACACACACACTGACAGATCAGACTGGAGATTAGGAATGAGCTGCCTCCCACTTTCCTTCACTTTATAAAGAAATCTGTGTTGAAACCATCCCCACCTCCTGCATCTTCTCTCCATCTATATACCTTTTGCATATGAAAACAGACAATTTTGTGGGAAAAGCACCATGTGTATGGTCACATAGTTAACAGTCAAATATCCAGGGAACATGGTGTTGACTTCTGATTATTGAGCTCTTGCTAATTTCCACCATTTCTCATAGGCACTTGTATGAGAGACGGGAATGTGTCCACTGAGTTTCATTAGGATTTAGACCATGTGTATCTTTGCTTCAGAGGAGACTCACATGAATGAATTCACTTACCTATCTCTGTCAGTCTATTCATCCACCTACCTGCCTACCTCATGGAACCCCTTCTTCATTTTCCATAGTGCACCCTCAAAGTGGGCAGAAATTGATGTAAGAAAGTACTTACTGTATGCTCTGAAAGACGTGAAAGAAGTGGGTGCTGTGGGCACCAAGAAAAGCTCTCATGACTAGCAAAATTGTACATTCTGCTCCACCCAAGGTGGCTTTCTGCCCACACCGATTTTTTCCGCACAAGCACAAAAATGTCACAATTACAGTGAACACTTATATAATGCTATAGTTTTCCTCTTAGCAAGCAGCAACAATCCTGAAAAGAACTTTGAATACAAATGGAATAAAGAATGGAAGAAATCAAGTTGTATTCTTCAATTTGAAAAAAAAAAAAACTACATTTTTTTTTAGGAAAAAGAAAATTGGTTTCCACGAGAAGATCAGAATCTATACACATGAGCAGACACTGATTCATAGATTCTCTTATATTATTTCCATGACCAGAAAGTCTTTCTTGGTACCTAAACAAACTTGTCCTATTTTGTATTTTTTCTAGTGCTTTTATTTTTTTTTTATATTTATTTATTTATTGGAGAGGCTTTTGCTAGACAGACAGAGAGAGGCTTTTGCGCTCGCCAGACAGAGAGAGATAGAGAGACAGAAAGCGAGAAATCACCGCCCCCCCCCGAGTGGGGGATGGCCACGCCACAATCCCTTCTCCTCCATTCTCCTCTCGGAATCTTGGGCACACATACACACGGGCCCAGCGTGAGTTTTAAGCCACCGGATCCGGGACGCGAACCACGGTTGACTACATGGAAGTCCAGCGACATAGCCATTACGCTGCTGGTCCCTCTAGTGTTTTTTAAAATTTTTCTTAAAAATATTCTCACTCTCTTCTATTCACTTTGTGTCTTTCTTGTTATTCATTTTGTTTTGGTTGCTTAAAGTCATGTTTTAATATACCTAATTAATTGTACATACACACACACACACACCCATTTATATCTATCTCCCTACCTATCTATCATCTGAAATACATATCTTGTAAAGAGAATTTATAGTCAACATTATAACACAAATGTTCTTATCTATACATCATACCTCAAAGTAACATACTGGATATTCATTGATATTTTACTCACTTTCAGTTTTTGCATTGTGATCATCATCAAGTCTCATTAATTCTACTTCTTAAATTTCTCTCAAACTTACTGTGATGATTTGGGCCATTGTTTGATCTCCAAAGCTTCATGTTTTGGAATCTGATTTGAGAAGCTGTAAGGCCTACTGGGTTGTAATTGGTTTACAGTGACTGCATCGTGGGGTCAACAAGTGCTGTGAACAGATTAATGAAGTCTCGCAAGACCCAGTGAGAAAAAGTTAATTTTTGTGAGAACTGGTTACTATTAAAGAGAGAAAGAGAAAGAGGAAGAGAGAGAAGATAAGCTGCTTGTTCTCTCTCTTTGCACGTAACTACCATCCTTGGTGCTTGTATAGGCCATGCTGTAGGCCTAGGCCACTGAAATTTATAGTCACTAGAACTGTATGTTTGTAAATACACCTCTCTCTTTTTTTATTAAAATAAGATTACCAAGGCTTAGACATTTCTCTTATCAATGCAAAAACAGACCAATCCATTCATCTCTCCCTGACTTCTCATGGTCACTGCCTTTTTCAAACCCTTACCCTTATATGGACTATTATGTCTTTATTTATTTTTTTTTTAAGAGAATTTTGCTATAGGGCACATGTACTTTCTGGAGAGACAGACAGAAAGTGAGAAATCCCCCCCTCCCCAGGGAAGATGGCCACACCTCAATCCTTTCTCCCCTCCATTCTCTTCTAGGGATCTTAGGCACACTTGCACATGCACTGGTATGAGGTTTTCTTTTTTCCCCCTTGAGAGATTTTGCTATAGGGTGTGTGCATTCACCAGAGAGACAGAGAGACAGAAAGTGAGAAATCACCCCCCAAAGGGATGGCCACACTGCAATCTCTTCATTCTCCTCGTGGGATTTTGGGCAACATGTACCAAGTATGAGTTTTAAGCTGCTTG
This sequence comes from Tupaia belangeri chinensis, assembly GCF_000334495.1. Taxonomy (NCBI): domain Eukaryota; kingdom Metazoa; phylum Chordata; class Mammalia; order Scandentia; family Tupaiidae; genus Tupaia; species Tupaia belangeri. The sequence goes on from NW_006203694.1 coordinate 240,730, forward strand.
GTCCAACATGGAAGTCCAGCGACATAGCCATTACGCTGCTGGTCCCTCTAGTGTTTTTTAAAATTTTTCTTAAAAATATTCTCACTCTCTTCTATTCACTTTGTGTCTTTCTTGTTATTCATTTTGTTTTGGTTGCTTAAAGTCATGTTTTAATATACCTAATTAATTGTACATACACACACACACACACCCATTTATATCTATCTCCCTACCTATCTATCATCTGAAATACATATCTTGTAAAGAGAATTTATAGTCAACATTATAACACAAATGTTCTTATCTATACATCATACCTCAAAGTAACATACTGGATATTCATTGATATTTTACTCACTTTCAGTTTTTGCATTGTGATCATCATCAAGTCTCATTAATTCTACTTCTTAAATTTCTCTCAAACTTACTGTGATGATTTGGGCCATTGTTTGATCTCCAAAGCTTCATGTTTTGGAATCTGATTTGAGAAGCTGTAAGGCCTACTGGGTTGTAATTGGTTTACAGTGACTGCATCGTGGGGTCAACAAGTGCTGTGAACAGATTAATGAAGTCTCGCAAGACCCAGTGAGAAAAAGTTAATTTTTGTGAGAACTGGTTACTATTAAAGAGAGAAAGAGAAAGAGGAAGAGAGAGAAGATAAGCTGCTTGTTCTCTCTCTTTGCACGTAACTACCATCCTTGGTGCTTGTATAGGCCATGCTGTAGGCCTAGGCCACTGAAATTTATAGTCACTAGAACTGTATGTTTGTAAATACACCTCTCTCTTTTTTTATTAAAATAAGATTACCAAGGCTTAGACATTTCTCTTATCAATGCAAAAACAGACCAATCCATTCATCTCTCCCTGACTTCTCATGGTCACTGCCTTTTTCAAACCCTTACCCTTATATGGACTATTATGTCTTTATTTATTTTTTTTTTAAGAGAATTTTGCTATAGGGCACATGTACTTTCTGGAGAGACAGACAGAAAGTGAGAAATCCCCCCCTCCCCAGGGAAGATGGCCACACCTCAATCCTTTCTCCCCTCCATTCTCTTCTAGGGATCTTAGGCACACTTGCACATGCACTGGTATGAGGTTTTCTTTTTTCCCCCTTGAGAGATTTTGCTATAGGGTGTGTGCATTCACCAGAGAGACAGAGAGACAGAAAGTGAGAAATCACCCCCCAAAGGGATGGCCACACTGCAATCTCTTCATTCTCCTCGTGGGATTTTGGGCAACATGTACCAAGTATGAGTTTTAAGCTGCTTGGTCCAGGACTCGAATCATGGTCAAATAAATATGTGGGAGTCCAGTGAACATCATCATTACACCATCTGCTGCTCCCATATTATGTCTTAAATAGCTGATTTCCATTTGCTTACTACAACGCCGTTTATCCCCTACAATGCTGTTAGAGAGACTTTTCTAAATCTCAGCTCTGATCATACTCTCTGCTAATGCAAGGACTCTCCATCTTTCAGAGGATTAAATCTGAGCTTAGCGTGACATGACGGTCTGACCTATCATGATCTAAATTCTGCCTTTGTCAGCAACTTCACTTTTAACCCAAATCCAACTTTGTTTTGTCTCCAGTTTCACTTTTAACCCAATTCTGCCTTTGTCTCCAACTTCACTTTTAACCCACCTTTTTCTCAATTTCACTTTAAACCCATGAGGTAGAGAACTAGTAATTCTAAATTTTTAATTACTGTCCATTGCCTGCCAGCAATATTGTTTATATCTTTTACCCTATGTATATATTACTCCCCTTGCTTATTATAAGGTCCCCATCATTTCTGTATGACCATGTTTAATTTGTTTTTCTTTTTTTTGCTACCAAACTCTTGTTTATTTGAAGAGATAACCGTTGTCTTCACAGAGAGAACTTAATGTATCATTCCCTTACTACTAATGCTCCAAATGGGTACTGCTACTATGAAGTATACTGTTACCTATATAGAGAAGACATGCAATATTGTAGCTTTGTTTTTCATTGTAAAGTAACATATACATTACATAAAACTAAGAAAATATGGACATGCATTATGAAAACCTTAAATGATTTATTATTTTGTAACTCAGATGCAACTATTCTTAATGTTTTGATGGACTTCACCTCTAGTCTTTTCTCGAAACGTATGTAAGTGTTTGTTTTGAAAAACACGTAATACTATCTATGATATTTTGTAATGGCTGTTTTGAAATGAAAGAACATATTGTAAAAATTATCCCTTGCCTTTGCAATTATTCCTTAATATCATCATCAATGCTGAATAGTACTTCCTTGGGTGAATGAAACAATTTTCTGTCATTTTTACTACAGTATTTCCAAAGTTTCAGGTTATAAACAAGAAGATAGCTACTCTCTTTATAGTGAAATCTTTGAGTATGATCACAATTACTTGTCTTTGATAAATTTTGAAGGAAATAATTTTGGAATCAATGAGGATGGACAAATTTAAATCTTTGAATAAATATTTCCAAATTGTCTTCCAGAGAGCTCCGATTTATTTTTACTCCCCAAAGTAAAATATGTCCATTTCCTCACAATGGCAATATCAACATGATATTTGATAGGCCATTGAATAAGAAAAAATGTATTTTTTACTAATTTGTTACAATCCCTCCATGAGATACAGTATGTTTTTCTCTACCCATTAATCTTGTACATATGTACATATATATGTATTTTTTATTAGTAATTTTCCCAACTGGCTCCTTTGATTTATTTTCCACTGAATCGTTCATCTTTTTCCTCACTGGTTCATATGAGGTTTTTATATCATCCTTTGTCTATCATGTGTGCCACACGAAAATTTTATCTCCTTTTGCTGTCTGCCTTTGAATCTGAAAATGATTTATGATACAATTCATCCAATCCCCATTGATTTGAAATGTTACCAGAATTATATATTGATTTCTATATATACTCAGAACAGTTTATGAATATTTAAGAATAATCCATCAGCCGGTTCCTCTATCACTATCCTATTTTTAAATTATTTTGGTTTATATCAATGTTATTCTTATTCTTATTCACACTATTATTATTTGAATAGCTATCACTTATTGATCATGATCAATGTATGTAATATGTTTCAATATACAACCCTCAATACTACCACAAAATGTATATAATTTAGTCTTCCAAACAACCTTGTGAAATAGGTACAATTATATAAATAAATTAGCTAAGAAAACAGACATATGTTATTTATTATACAATAGGTCTGAGATTAAAACTCAAGTCATTCTGACACAAAAACTAAAAGCTCACAAATTCATATAAATAAATACTTCCTTCTTATGCAGCTTCAAACATGTTTTTGTGCCTTTTTTAGATGTTTTACGCTTGAAGATAAATTTTTAATAACTTCATTAACTTTATTTAAAAATTCCTTTTTCACCCCAGTAAGCATGTTGTTGAGATTAAACCACAGTAATAAGTTTATTAAACCATAAATAAACACCTAGACCTAGACCAAGAAATTCACTCACGTGCCATAGGACCCATTATGCTTTCCCCTACTCATCCCTGCCTTTCACAGGTAAATCCTCCTGAGTCCTATATTGTAAGTTAATTAGTTTTGTTTTGTTTTGTTTTTGCCAGAGGCGGTTGTATGCACTTGCTGGAGAGAGAGAGACGAGATAAGAAAGCACCCCTTCCTCTCAGTGGGGACTGGTCATGCTATAATTCTTTCTCTTCTATTTCTCCCTCCTTTTGGGAATTTGAGCATGCATGCATATACACCTGACATGTTTTTCAGGCTGCTGGTCCAGATCTTGAATCCTGTGGTTGGGCATGTGGAATTCAGCCACCTTAACCGTCATTCCACAGGCTATCTTCAACTTGATTTTGAATTTTAAAGAGGCATGTAGATGCATATTATAATATCCTACCACATTTATGAATTTGTTTATTTCTCCTTCAAGTTCTATTACTGCTTTATGTTTTTGGAGGAAAAAAAGTAAGTATGTACACATGATGGATTACTATGTCTCCCGGCCTGCCAATGTTATTTGTTTTCCAGTTGTTCCATCTCTTTGTTTTGTTGTTTGTTTATTTTAAACAAATTATTTTTAATATATCATTTGAATTCTACAAGAGAAGTTCTGACTACATTTCCTTGAATTATATTATCTTTGGAATGATAATATACCTATTGATTTATTTATTTTAAAGTTTATTTCTTCAATGAACATGAGAGACAGAGAATGAGAGAGGAAGACAAACATCTTCAATAGGATCTTGTGCCATAAATCCCCCCCACCTTTTTTCCAGACATCCCAGCTAGCCAGAATCATGGATCTGTGTGCTTGGAATGTAGAGGTTAACCGGGAAACCAAACTTCAACCGTCCATGTGGACCTTTGCTTGTACAGTGTGTTGTGATGTACCACTGAGTCAGCCCACAACATGCTTCTTTAGGTGGTCTCAATGCACTTAAAGTAATACTGAATATCTTCTGGTTAAAACAAAAAATGGACTATTCTAATTATAACTCATTTAAAATTATCCTCCTTCCATCCTTTGAAATTTTGTGCTATTTTGACACACACACGCACATCTCAATCTATGTCAATGTTTGCATGTCACAGACGTTTTATAAACCCAGCAATTCTTTTATTTATAATTTTTGCATTAAACAATCCCATGTCTTTAAAGAAAGATCTTTAAAGAAATTGAATACGACTATGAGGTGCATTGCTTGGATCTCCTTCAAGAATACATGCTTAGGGGAGCATAGTTAATTGACATTCTCTAGACACTGCTCTTAATGGACACTGAGGTCATGCTTCCCTGAGGCAGCTCATAGTCAATGACTAAGTAAGCTAGCAATACTAGTGCTGGCTGATTCTTGCTCAGTGTGGGATTACTGTGACAGTTCGCCTGGCTGAGGTGTTCTCAAAAGCGTACTGTAGTCTCTGGTTTTCCTATCCAATCCATCTTTTGTTCTTTCCATTCCCGGATGTTGGACCTTCACTGTAGTGTGAAAACTCTGCCTATTCAGATTTTCTCCTCATTTATTCTTTACAGACATATCCCTCAATAAATCTCTATCACATCTAAACCTTCTTAAATATATTAGACACTTTAAACTGGAATAAGGAAAGAAGTGTGCATGTGTGTGTGTGTGTGTGTGTGTGTATTTACTTTTAATTTTCTGCATTGTTTCTATTATTTTTTGGTTTTAGCAATTTTACTGTGAAGTGTTTGGATGTGTGTGTGTTCATCTACATGCACATTGGGGATTTTTGAGCTTCTTGGATCTGTAAGTTAATGCTTTGTTTTGTTTGTTTTCAAAAAATTTTGGGAAAATTTTTACCATTATACTTGAAATCACTTTTTTGTCTTATACTAGCTTCTTATTCTGGGAATTCAGTTGTGGACTGCTCAATATTGATGATAGGTCTCTGAGACTTTTTATATTTTTCTTCAATCTTTCTCCTTCCTGCTATTTTGATTGGAAAATTTCTATCATTCGTTCCTTAAGTTCATAGTTTCTTACTTTTATTACCTCAAATCTGTCATTGAAATTATCTAATGATTTTCTTTTTCATTTCAGTTTTTATACTTTTCATATGTAGAATATTTTAAGTTCTTTTTCATAGTTTCCCATTTTTTCTGTTATGATTTTCTATTTATTCATTAATATTACAGTTTATTTTAATTCTTCTAACTTATTTTTATTTAAATCTTCATATAAATCTATATCAGTTGCTTTTATATTATTGTCTGCAGAATCCATCATATGTACACACCGAGATTCAATTTACATATACAATGTTTTATTGAATATTGATCACACTTTCTGATTCTTTGCACATTTGATAAATTTTAGTTTAATACTGAACATTGCAGATAATGTGTTATAGGGATTCTGGAATCTGTTGTGTTCTTTTGAGTACTATGAGTATTCTGTTTCAAAAGTCAGTTAACTAAGCTGTACTCAATCTCTGAAATCTGTCCCAATCATGTGAAACAGTCAATGTTTTTGCTCAGTTTTTTTGGTTTCAAGCTATTGCATTTTTTAGGCATGGCTTACCTATTTTATGATTCCCAAGATCCCAGGTATCTTCCATAATTTTCTGGTTTCTTTAATCAGTTCTCATCTCTGTTATCTAATATCTTAAGTCAAGAGGGCTTCCATTTTCTGCCACTGAAGCTCTGTGTGGGTTGACAAATACACTTGGTCAAAGGTCAACAAACACACTCATTTCATTAGAAGTACTTCTGTTATTTTAAGGGTAGACTTGTTTAGTTTCTCCTTATTCTTTTTTTAAAAAAATATATTTATTGATTGATTGAGAGAGAGGAAAAAAAAAATAAAAGAAAGAAAGAGAGAGGTCCCCTTAAAGTCTCACCATGCATTTATTCCTCCCCTCAACTTTCCAGTCAGCCAGGATCACAGGCACACATGTCCCCAGTACTTTTCCATATGGCTCAAGCATGGCACAGTGGTGCCCTACCACCCATGTCACTGGGGCTGGACTACCATGTATGGTTTTAATGAGCCCTCTTGGGTCTCCTGTGTGTGTAGTTTAATGATCAACTAGGGATCAAGGAAGCATTGTTACTCAGATATGACTATTATTATTTCAAAGGCTTTCTTGCTTTGAAAAATTCTCTCTTGCTTGTCCAGTGTTTCATTTACCCTGAACATTGTGACTTTGCACATCAAGCCAATGAGACTATAGTTTTCCACCATCTCATATATGGGGTTTGGACAGGAATCTTAGGTTAAGATAGCCACGACCTCCAAATTCTTGGCTCAGTAGCAGTTGTTGAAGTATAAAGTCTTCTTCAGTTTAGACCTATTCTTCATTATCTTGCAATGTCTTCAAATGATTGTTTATATTAACATCCAGCTTTTATCATTCTTATTGGTGAAAGAAATCACCTGTCTTCATCATGCAGTCATTACCGAAAGTCATTGCTCTGATTTAATGGTATATTCCTCATGCTATTTTCCATTTATATGTGTAGATAAAATTATATGCTATATTTATCACATATTAGAATAAGTAGTGTTTACTCAGAATTAGTAAAATAAATCAAAGCACATTCCTTCTTTTTTTATGTGCTCAAGAATGACCTAAACCACATAGAAATTGTGTTTATAAAAAATTTAAAGACCTTTCCATTAAATACTCCAGGTGCTGCTGTCTTTTTATTACTTGGATAGTTTTCACATTATTTTCATGGTCACTGTGCATTTCAGACTTCGAACATATGCTTACATCAATATTGATAATATGTGCTTATTTAGAAAATAATTTTCTATGTACTTTAAAGCTTATCAGCAAAGTGTTACACAGTTTTTTTAACCTGTGTTTTTCCTTTTTCATTTTCAACCATTATAGCTCCTTTATATCACTGGTTATAAATTTTTTCTGCTTTGTGTCATGGCTTGAGTATTCTCTTTTCTATTAAACTTATTTAAGTTGGTCGATTATTATGTTAACTCTGTTTTTTAAACTGTGAATACTTTGAAATCAAGAATTAAGCTTTGTTCACATCTGTGTCTGAAACACCTAGTAAGGTACTTTCTACACTGTAGGTCTTTACTCTGTGATCAACCATACTGAAAAGATTTTGAATTATTTATGGAGGAAATTCTCTATTAAACCAATTCAAATTGACTCATCAAACATTTGGTTGAAATGGGACAAGATAGTTTTATTTTACAAATGATACAACTTAAAGGAAAATTGACTTGACTTAGGTTACACAGGAAGTTTGTGGTAGAACAGACTTCTTAACAAAGCATGCTATCTTGTCAAAATTAATTGAACCTAACACAACCTCAATTACTACTGTATACATAGTTTTCAAGTAAATTAATATATTGATTTCTAATCGTTTCAAGCTCTAAAACATAAAGATGTTTCCATTAATATTTTGCTTTTTAAAGCAACTTTTGGGGACAAGCAGTTAGCATAATAGCTATGTTGCCGGACTCCCATGAAGTCGACCGTGGTTCAAGTCCTGGACCTGGTGGCTTAAACTCACACCGGGTGTATGTGCGGGCATGCCCAAGATTCCGAGAGAAGAATGAAGGAGAAGGGATTGCAGCATGACCATCACCCCTGGGGAGGTGATTTCTCACTTTCTGTCTCTCTGTCTCTCTCTGTCTTTCTGGCGACAACACATGCCCTATAGCAAAAACCTCTCCAAGAAAAAGAAATAAAAAAAAAGAAAAACTTTTGGTAATTAATGACATCTAAATTTGGGACCCCCTATTTTTGCCTTGTTTCAGCCTAGGAACATGTTAATGTGTGGTGGATATGACTAATATGCTGAGTCTTTGCAACTTTGTAGAGAATCACCCTGTCAGTCTCTGGAAAGAAAGTTTGGTTTACTAAACTTAGAATCTACCATAAAGGATAAATAATGTTCATTAAAGGAATATGTTCTGATGCAGGAAATAAATAAGATAACTCTTTTCCTTGGTCATATCTATTTCTTTCTATGTGACAATCAACATAGAATATTGAAAGAAGGACCAGACTGAAAGTCAGGAGACTTGAGTTTTATACCAGATTTTACTATTAACTTGCTAGTTATTTGTTTTCCTGCTACAAATAACAAATTCTGCATATTTAATTAGAAGCACTTAAATAGATACACAGAGTTTGAGCATCCTTCAGAGGTGTTTTAGGGACCTTATTTAATGGAGAAGGCCAGAGGGGCTTTCAGATATCTTATCTTTGCTTAACCTTGGAAAATAAAAGAGAAGCTTAGTTTTTAGAGGAATTTTAATTTAAACCCTGCCATTATTCAGAGACAAAAATAGCACTCTTATTCCAAAAGAAGCCATCTTCGAAAAATTTTACAAGGGAAGTACAAGAATATGTTTTAAATGTACAGAAAATATATTCTAAATATTCCAATGACTGAGAAATAATTTTTGGCAACTTTTATTTTAGGGTTCTGGTGAGAAACACATAAGAAAAGGCTTTATAAGGAAGTGGTATTAGAGATGATCCTTGGAGAGTGAAGATTTTACATTAATTTATTAATTCTTTCATTCCTCTATTTCTTTGTTTAGTCTATATGTAATTACCAAGACTTTCCTGTGTACCAGGACCTACACTAACCATTGAGATTATGCTGGTGAGCATTATGGAGCTTCTAGCCCAGGTAAGAGGTAGACATTAATCCAATAATCACATAAATGTGTTCAAGTAATGCCAATTTTCTTAAAGAAGGGACACAGTGATATCTACATTAACTGGGAAAAGAGGAGGAGGTGGGCAGTGAGGTAGAGAGAACTTGTGCCAAGGTTCTGAAGAGGAGGTACTTAATAGACTAGAAACAAGGTCAATGGGGCCAGAACCGAGAATCAGGAAAAGACCATATTCTCTGAGCTAAAGAGAGTAGATACAGAAAAGAATGTCACTTGTTTGGAGAAATTACAAGTGGTTGCATTTGTAAGAAGCTTTCTAATACCTGTGGAGCAAAACTGGGGGTTGCTAAGGAAAAAATGAGTTGAGTTTGTATTACTGAGAGCTGTTTAGTTGTCAGGTTAAATAATCCAGGTTTAGGCACCATGCATTAGAGATTCAGAACCACTGAAAAAGCAGAGCATGCTTGGGACCAGCAGTTACTGTAATAGCTATGTCACTGGACTCCTATGTAGTCAACCACAGTTCACGTCCCGGACCCGGTGACTTAAAACTCACGCTGGGCGTGTGTGTACACATGCCCAAGATCCCGAGAGGAGAATGGAGGAGAAGGGATTGCAGTGTGGCCATCCCCTCTGGGGGGGTGATTTCTTGCTTTCTGTCTCTCTGTCTCTCTCTGTCTGTCTGGTGAGCGCATGCGCCCTATAGCAAAAACCTCTTCAAAAAAAAAAAGAAAAAAAAAAAGCAGAGCATGCTTTTACAAACTTGCATCTGTGGCTAGATTAGGAGATTACGATAAAAAAGGAAAAAAAATACATCTGTAACTTTACTGTAAGAATGAACTCTGTGAGAGACTCAATGTGTACAGACAGCTGGATGAGTATCCGCACTAGCATTACCATACATTTTGTGGGTTCTTTTTTATGTGTCTATTTGCAAAACTGTGAAGAGTAGAAGCTTAGTCTTTCCCTTTTTATCACTGATGCCGTTTGTTGTTGTTTCCTGCCTTTTTTTCTTCCTTGAGGTGTCACCCAAGCAGTACAAAGTGACATGGAGAAAAATAAAAGCATCTCTTTTTCATACTTAGGTTGTAATAACGAATGGTCATGTTCACTCAGCAAAGACAAATAGTTCAAACGATAAACACAACAGGGTTGAGAGGTGCAGGAAGAAGATGTTTGCAAGAATCTTCATTCATAGCTGACTCTGGAAAGAGAACAATTCTCTTCTACAGTTTTAGACCTCACCAAGTAGGGGCCCTTGAATACCTGTGCTGGGAGAAATGTGAGTACACAAAAGAGGAGAAGAATCTATTGGGCTTATGTTTTATCACACAAAGGAAAGTAGGTTCCACCCATAATCCCTCAGCTTCTATGTCCATCTCTCACCAAGTCCCAAGTTCATTTCCTTTTTTTTTTTTTTTTTGGAGAGGTTTTCACTATAGGGCGCATGCGCTTGCCGGACAGAGAGAGACCAAGAGATAGAAAGCGAGAAATCTCCCTCCAGGGGGGGGATGGCCACGCTGCAATCCCTTCTCCTCCATTCTCCTCTCGGGATCTTAGGCATGCACGCACATACGCCCAGTGTGAGTTTTAAGCCACCGGGTCCGGGACGCAAACCGCGGTTGACTACGTGGGAGTCCAGCGACATAGCCATTACGCTAACTGCTGATCCCCCCAAGTTCATTTCCTAAATTTCTGTTTGCCTCTCCCTACCTCCAGCAATGCATGTGGGCACGCATCATCTCTTGTCTGTATTATTTCAACGGCCTCCCTACACTTTCCCTCTCCTTTGTAATGTATTCTTGCCTTTCTAGTATCCATGCTGCTGTCAAAGTCATCTTCCTAAAATGCAAATCCAGTCATGTTATGCTCCCATTTAAAACTCAACAAAGGCTTTCTATTGCATTCAGTCTAGATCTGAAGATCCTAAGTTTCTGAACCTGACATAAAGAAATCAACTCTTTCCTGTCCTAGAGACTCAATTCTGTCCAACATTGTTCCATCATAGACATGCATATACAGTTCCACTGATGGTCTATTTGCAGTTCTGTGAAGGTTTTTAATGATTCATGCCCCATGATTTGCTCTTACTAGAGTGACTTTCCTTGCTTCTATTTGCCTACCACGACCCCATTCAATATCTCCCCTCCGTGAGGTCTGCCTAAGCGTGCCTTTGACTGCACAAAATAATTAAGTATTCCCTTCTAGCATACACATATCTTTTACAGATCCCTGTCATTTCACCACTAGCCATTATAATTTATTGTATTTATTTGCTAATGTGACAATCTCCCCATTATTTGGAACTTCCTGCAGAAATGTCAACTCTTTGTCAGTCATCATTTATTCCCAAGGCTCATTATGAGCTCTCACAATAGCAATACTATAGCTAATACTTATGGAGAGTAGACTTGAGTCAGGAGTTGTGCTTAGGCCTCCTTTCAGTGGCATGGTAGTGGGATCTCAGTATAGTCTTTATCCACGTTGCTCATCATATAGATAGAATATGATTCATTTGCTGGTTCATAAATTATAGGGACAAATTATGTCCTTAAAGCATAGATTCAGCTACAGACTTGAGATGGACAGAACAATTAGAAGATAGATGAAAGAGTTGTGTGTCTGCCATTCAAGACATTCAGTTTAATTCAAGACATATTGATTAAATACCTGCTGTATGCCCAACCTTGTTCTAAGTCATTAACCAAGTGTTTGCTTCAATAGCAATGCTCCACCTTATTCAACGTCAATTTTTCCAGTCTGCAAATAAAAATGCATTAGTATTTTGATGCATATACAGGATCATAGCAGGAATTCAATGCTGTACACAGGTCTGAGACTAATGCTGAGCATATGATGTAAGAGAAAGAGCACTGGTCTAGAAATCAGTAGAATCCCAGTCCCTGTCATGTTACCATCTCTCTATAGAGCTTGGGCCAGATCCTCTTTCTCTCCATATCTCAACTGCACCATTTAGAAATTGAGAGAAAAAGATTCCTCATGTCTTCCACCTTTGAAGAAATCTATGGCTCTACAAATCCCTCCTCAGAAGTTTCTCTAAAAATGTCTTATTTACCTTCAAGTTATTTACCTTCTATTTTGGCAAATATGAACATAGTGGTTAAGGGCATTGGACTTGTACATGGCCGATCGCAGTTCGAGTCCCAGACCTGGCAGCTTACTTTCTTACTTCACCTCTCTTTCTCTCTCTCTCGTTCTCTTTCACTCTCTCTTGTTCTGTCCTTCTCCAGTCAAATTGAAATAAGTAAATAAATGAGTAAAATTAATAAAAATAGGAACAATTTTAACTATAACACAAGTTTATTTTTGAACAAATTCCCATATGGTGTTTAGAATAGTTTAGCATATAATGAGAGCTTCCTAAATATTGCAATTATTGTATATATTATTGATTAAGGTTCTACTTCACTTACTATATAAAAAAGCTAAGGCATGAAAAAGTGATATGACATTTATGTGGTCAGAAAACAACCCTTTTATCAAGAAAACGGCACCAAAAATAAAAGAATAACTGTGACGGTATCAAATACAGGTAGAAACTTTTAGGTTTGCAAGTATCATCTGGCAGAAACATTATTCCCACTTTATTAGAGAAGAACCAGAGAAGTGAAGTGACTTATCTGAGGTTGCACAAATAATTCAAAACTGAGATACAAACGTGGATAATTTTTTTTTTCCTTCAGTTTTGACACAGGGCTTGTGCACTTACCAGAGAGAAACAGAAAGAGAGGGTCCAGGAGGAAAGCAAGAAATCACCCTCCATGGGGCATGATCACATTGCAATTCCTTCTCACATCTCCTTTTCGGATTTTGGATCAGCATACTTTCCAATCTGTCATGCCTGAGATTTTGAACCTGATAGTCAGCCATGTGGGATCCAGCCACTTTTACAACCATATCACTGGCTGACTTGAGCCTGTATGATTTAACATGAAAGCCTCTCTTTGTTCCGTAAAGGTCACAAGGTTGAAGTAAATAGAAGGCCTCACTTCCTTTCCTTGTGCTTCCCTAAATTCTTGACACCTGAGTCAGTTCTGTAAGTAAGGTTCAGGAAGTTCAAAGATGAGAGTGTAACAAGTATCCATTTGTGTCTGTTCTCCTGCCTATCAATCATCCATCTTCTAGTTCCTCTCTGTGGATCTGGAGGATGTGAAGCCTTGATTGGGCTCAGCAGAATGAGCTTTCTCTCTCCAGAGTCCTCTTGCAGTCTGCCTGCCTCCCCAAGTACTCCTTTGAGCCCATTGGTAAACCTTGAAGTCTCCTTCGAAACTGAGCCCCATATCATGAAGCAGATGTCCAAGGACATTTGCTTGCTTAACGGCTTGCTCAAGATGTTTGAGGATCCACTATCTCTCTATCAGCCTTTCTGAAACATGCATTATCCATCCTGTCCTTGAAGCAAGTCCCACGATGCAGTGATTAAAACAGTCCTGTGTTGGATAAACCCAGTGCAATTTTCCAAAAGTCATCATCTCGGCATTTCCCCTGCCACCAGCAGAGCACCTCACTTTCAATTTCTAGGCTTGCTCATTTGTTTTCCTTCAGACAATCTTAGAGACACTTTTTAGTGACCTCTGCTAGGGGAAAGGAACAGTACACATTTACTCGACATTATGCAGACATGGTGACAAATTGGTCTATTTTTTATGCTTGACAGAAATGATAGGGGCGGAGAACAGGAGAGACATATCATCTCACGAAATCTTGGACTACTCATAGACAGAGTTTGGAGACATTTGATTTTTCTTCCTTTTTTCTCAAATTTCTTTCCTTATATCTGTTCTCATGCATTTTTCCTTCAGTCAGTCCTAGAATGTGACAATATTTTTAAAGTAGACTGCAACCCTAGTAGATTTTTTTTAAAGACAATATATATGGTTAAGAGCAAATTTGTCATTATTCTGTTTAAACTGGCTACTTCTCCTAAGCTCTCTCCCCAGCTTCTCCTTCTTAATGACACAATCACTGACCAAGGGATCTGGCATTCAAATATTGGATTTATTTTCATTTCACTCTCTCCTTCATTCTTCATTTTATTAAGCCCTATTGATTCTTTCTTAGAAATAAGGTTTTTGTTCACCTCTCTTTGCATTTCTACCATGTCTATAACATGGATTCATAAGAGTAACTCTCCTACACCTGTGTTGTCATTTTTATTATCCCAACCACATTTTCTTGTACTGCATAATCATTTATTGTTTTGCATTCCATTGTAATGACTGTAAAGCATGGCCAAACTGATTGCTCTTCCTCACCTGTGTGGGTGTTATATTGGTATTCTTCCTTGAATGGTGTGATCATTCAGGGTATCATTGTCTACTGTGTCACTCAAATCAGAAGATGACCAAAAGCAGAGCCTGGAGATAGGTAGAGAATTTGTCTTTTGTGCTCTCAAATATAGAGGGATCTAGGCAGCTAGGAGACAGTTCTATGCAGTGAATTATAAGATGGAATTGTCCACTTAGGATAGAAGATACAAGGTACTAAATCACACCGTCCTCTGGGCTACTTCTGCTTTTCATTCCTCGTGCCATTATTGTGTCTATCCCACCATATTCTCATTAATTTTTTACTCGTTGTCCCCATACAAAAGATTTTGGGCTCCTTATGGAAAAAGATTTTTGCCTTTTCTGATCAATGTATCCTCAGCCCCTAGCAGAGTTCCCAGTGTTTCTTAATAGATGCTTAATACTTTTTAATTGAATTGAATGGTGACAGCCTTTGGGCCTAGAGACTTTATCATTTTACTTTCATTTTACAATTTTACTTTTTCCTATCCTGTCCTTTTTTCTTGTTCTTTATGTAAAACCCTTTTTTCTTCTCTTCTTTTTTAGTCTTAGCTCTATTAATGAGAAACTGAAAAGCGAAGAACTGTCTACCCACTGGGGGGGCTAAACCATTACACTGGAGAAGAGCATTGCTAGGAAATTATCATACTACAGAGACCATCCAGAGAAGGACTAAAACTCTGGGAAATGTAAGTGTTCACCTGTGCTGGCATAATTAGTTTGTATAATTATGTGTACAAGTAAAAAAACAAAAACTATAAATGTAAACTGACTTATGCAATAATTATACTTGTTATTTTACATGAAGAAATTTTTAGATGTAGGATTGACTTTAGTGTGAATAGATGCAGCATTTCAAGAAGGTGAGTCATTTTCTTTCTCTTCCCCACTATCTTTGGAATATAATTATGATCACTTAACAATGAAAATGCATTCTGAGAAATATGTCGTCAGGCAATTTTGTTGTTGTGCAAACATCAGAGAGTCTAACCTACCACACATGTAGGCTATCTGGAATCGCCTAAGCTCTACTATGGTGTCATCATTGACCAAGCCATTGTTATGAGCCACATGACTATACAAGCCTGGTCCTCAGACGCAGTCTCCTAAAGTTTACAACATTGTGACCAGCAGCAAACAGGGCATTGTGTTTCCTTATTCACAGGGAACTATAGTCCCGATTTTGAAATATGCTTTTTCTTTAGGCTGTTTATAATATGTGCATGTCCCTTGCTGAATAAGAGGCATCAATGAAACTGATACACTCATGCGTGTGGCTGGTTCCTGGACCAGTCAATGACAAAAAGAAAAGTTACCATAATTGACTTAGAACGCGATTTCTCAACAATGACACTACTGACATTTTGGAGCCAAGCCATCTTTTGTCTTATGAATGTAATTCTGTACTTTGTACTTTTTAAAAAAATTTTTTTGACAGAGAGATTTTTGCTATTAGGCACATGCACTTGCCGGAGAGACAAAGAGACAGAAAGTGAGAAATCACCCCCCAGGGGGATGGCCATGCTGCAATCCCTTCTCCTCCATTCTCCTCATTGGATTTTAGGCACATACGCACACACGTCCAGAGTGAGTTTTAAGTTGCCAGGTCCAAGACTTGAATCCTGGTCAATTGCATGAGAGTCTAGCAATGTAACCACTACACCATCTGCTGATCCCATATTATTCTGTACTTTGAAAGGGCACCATCTCCTGCTTCCGAAATGTCAGTAGCACCCCTCCCTAGCTATCACAAATGAAAAATATCTCTGTGCTTTGCCTATGTTCTCTCTCTCTCTCTCTCTCTCTCTCTCTCCTCTCTCTCTCAGGTAGAAGGCACATGCATTGGAGAGAGACATTTCTCTATCCTATCAGTACCTTGGGCATGCATGCACATAATCCTGGCATGTTTTCTTTGTTGTTGTTATTTTAAGATTATTCGCCATAGGGCACATGTAGAGACAGTGAGAGTGAAAATGAGAAATCAACCCCTAGGGAGATGGCCAAACCCCAATCCCTTTTCCTCTATATTCCTCCTGGGATTTGGGGCATACATGCAACCATGCACACATGCCTGGAGTGATTTTTTAAGCTACAGGTTCTGGGACTTTAACTGCAGTTGGCCACGTGGGGGTCCAACACCTTAACTACCACACCACCTGCTGGCCCAATGTAGAGTTCAGCAGCCTTAGCCATGAGGCCATGGAGCTGGCCCAAGAACTTACCTTCTTTTGAAGGTAAAGTTGCCCTTCGATTGAGAACCACTGGTTTAGAGCAACAAACTTAAATATGTGAGACTCAACCACAATGTAACAATTAACGGTTTCTCTCTTCATAGATTTTCTTCTTTGAGAAATAAACCTTTGAATTCTAATTTTAAATATTTGCTTTATTTACAAGGGCATTATCATGATGTGGCCAGACTATTGTAAAGTCTACCTGGTCTCACTAATGTTTGCTTCATAAATGTCAGGATGTAGAATCTATAGTAGTTATATGTCCCCTGAATGTCGCCCAGATTTGACTTGTACTAACCTTGCTACTCTCTACTATGGTGCCTTTTCAGTATCCCACTGGAAAGATGCTGAGGAAGACAATCTGTTTCAGGGTAGTCAACATCATTATCACAGAGAGAAAAAGTAAGAGAGAGGAAGAGAGAGAAATGAGAGGGAGAAAATTGACATTGGTAACAGGCAAAGTTCTTCATACTCATTGGAATAGTTACCATTTGCTTGGATTCTAGTCTGTAAACAGCCACTATATCAGAAGCTTTCTGTGCATTATCTTATTTAATCTACAATAGTTATATAAGAAATATATTGTTTTATATATGCATTTTCACAACACAGAGTACTACGATCACAACTATATATGCATTTTCACAAGTGAGGGAAGTAAGGCCCAGAAATATTTGTTTTTCTTGAGGTTATAAACTAGTGCATTCATGCATTTTCAATATGGCATACTATGAATACACCTTAGAAACACAATTCAAACCCAACCTCTTGCCTCTCTCTAAACTCACTACTTTCTAATACATTATCTGCCAATATCTATGTCACTCTCCTTTTATGAGCCTATCTTTCAGAACTTTACCAGCCAAGGATTCTATCATTGTGAAGACAGAATACTGGGCACAGGGGGCAATAGGAGGTTGGAGAAGTGCTGGAAGAAAAAAGAGGTCAGAGAAATGAGAGCCTGATCTGCCTTGCAGACTCGTCTGCACAGGGCTGCCTTCTGACTTATGTGATAAAGCCTGTTCTTTCAAGTCACTTTCTTCAACCACAGCTGCACATAACACAGTAATCACCATCAGAAGGGTCATCTCAAAATTGCAAAGGACAGCCCAGCAGAGGAAATAATAACAGATAACACACAGCGCCTGTGTACATCCGTCATGCAGACAAGGGCTGCATACAGAATTCTAACTACATCTCCTGTAGCTCCCCACCATCTTCTATCCTTGTTTCAATTGCCCTGGTTTGAACCACATTTTTCAAGTCTCCTAACTGGCCATCTACCTGTTTTCTTCCTCTTCTAATCCATTATATGTAATTGAATTATTTTTCAAGTTTATCTATCAGTTCTATGAAAGAGACAAAAAGAAAGAGACAGAAAGAGGGAGAGATAGAGGTGCACCTCCAACAAAGCCCCCACACCACAATCCACCCTCAGACTCAGTCAGCTAGGATGGCAGGCAGGCACGCCGGCCCCAGCGTGTACACACAGACTTCAGGGAATGTGAGCCTGGGATCCTCCCACATGGAGCATTGCATTGCCACTTTGCCAATACAGCTGGCTGAATTAACTTCTTTCTGAACCACTTAACATTTCACTTCCCTACAACCAAAAATAAACAGACAAATCAATCAAGAAGTATAATAAAAAGCAACCTAGTTATGACTCCTCCTCAATTCAGTCTCTAGAAAAGCATCCTGGCCCTTTATGATCTGGTCCTGTCTTAGATCTCGCTGTCTGTCTTCATGCCTATCAGATTCCATCACACTGAGCCCTCCTGAATAAATAACCACAAGCTGAATAAACCCCTCCTCTGCTAATGACTCAGACTCAGGTATTTTCTGCTCTTAGCTACAGAACAAACTAGAACAAGGACACTAGTCACAAAACTTCTGCTCCCTTTGTACTAAACTCAAAAGAACCATCTCTTTGGGATTAATTCTGAAGCTGCTGTAGCATTCGTATAGGAGATGACATCTCTGTGTGTCTTAATTGCATATTTGGAAAACCCGCCCTGTACTCATTTCATATGGCATGCCATTTGGTGTTTATGACCATCATACTTGGAGTTAACAGCATATGGGGAACTCACCCACTCTGAATACTAAGCTTATCCAATCTTTCTCTCAGAGCCAACATGAGAAATAACTAATAAAAATGATTACAATAATAGAGGGTCATATAAATGCCAAATGCAAAAGTGATTTTTCATTCTAGAGTTTCTTAATATCTCCTCCACCAACATCATAAAAGTGGAGGAGGGGGAAAGCAAGACATTATGCATAAATAATTAGAAATATTTCCACAAGCATTATTTCAAATCCTTCTATTAAGGGTTAAGATTTAATCTGAGGGTCAACCTGAAGGTGAGATGACGTTTCAGAAATAATTGAACTAGAAATTGTGTGACCTTTATAAAGTCCTCTCTTTGTATTTATGTATTTTTCCCTAACCAGTAATAATAATAATAATATAAAAAGATACAAGAATAACACTTAACTAAATCAGATGCAGATGGCTGTTTTATCAAGCAGAGGCAATTTTTATCATTTTAAAAGCTTTTGTTTTTGTAAAGGAAAGAAAATGGGACATGTTCCCTAGCTTTATTTTTTTAAGAGAGGAAAAAGCATATGTTTTTTAATTTGAAATGGAGTATTAATGGTGTTATCTCCTGAGAATTGCTGCACTACAGTGAATTGTAGGAAATGCATTTACTTGCAAGCTTTCTGGTAAATTCTTCTCTGACTTAGAGAGTTAGTGGCTTATTATATCAGCCTATCTTTCCAAGACAATTCTGTATACATACCCTGAAAGTCAATTTCCTCAGCCTCTTTTACTAGATCATCTTGTTTTCTTTGTTTATATTATTGATTTAGGGAAAATCATTTGGTGAATATTGAGTGTTCACCTAAACGAGAAGGTGGTAATATATGGCATGTAGACAGAGAGGGATATAATGTAACTGGGATAATAAAACCTGGTATCTGTACTGGAATTTATGGTTTGCATTATCCTGCTTGAACCTCACCATACACCTAAGAGTTATGGGGAGAGAGGCTATGGTACCAACTTTATAGTTTAGATGTCAACAAACAGAGTTTAATTGACTTCCTGTAACCTCCTCCCCTACACAGCCAGTAATTGAACCAGAACTAGAACCTTCACCCGTCTACCTAATGTTCTTTCTGCATAAAGCTGCTTCCAGATTAAACAGCAACCTGTTCATCCAAAGGCATGTATAAAGTGCCTGCTGTTTTGCTGGCACTGGAGTTGAAACGATGACCGACAAGAGCTTTTTTTTTTAAAGAATTATTTTTATTTAACTTTATTTATTTATTTAAATTTGATCTGAGAGGGGCAGAGTGAGAGCAAGACAAGAGAGAGAGAGAGAGAGACATGGAAAATGAGAAAGCAAGCTACCAGTTTCAGGACTCAAACCAAGGTCGGCCATATGAGAGTCCAGTGCCCCTAACCACCAAGCCACCTTCTGGCCCCTGACAACAGCATTTTAAATGCTAGCTCTGTACACAGGGTGCTCATCACTGAGTCTAAAAGATACAATGAAAATGCATGGACTATTCTGTAAAAACAATATGGCTATGGACAATCGCAAGACTGATACAGGTTGGGAGGCATAACTGAGCAAGAAGTCTTAATAAAGACCTTGGAATTGTAGACAATTATTGAAGATATTAGCTAACATTTATTGAGCAGTTACTATGTTGTCACTTTAGTTGCAACTTCATTCACCCATCCGATAATTATTTTCTGATTTTGACCCCAAATAAGTCATAGAAACTTGCAAGAAGTAAATTCTGATTCTGGCACTTTCTGTTGTTCTCTTTGTTTATAAGCCAGAGGGTACGTGTGCTCACCAGAGAGATAGAGAGCAGAAGAGGAAGAAAGACTCCCCAGTGGAGCATGGTCACACAGCAATCCCAGGTCCTCCATTTCTTCGTACCGTTGGAATTTTGGGGGCACATACACAAAAGCACCCTATATGTTTTTCAAGCCACTGGGGCCAGGATTCAACTGTGCAGTCAGCCATGTGTCATCTGGCTCGTTTAACCACTAGAACATGGGACTGGTCCTCTACACTTTAACTAATGACCAGGAATATGTGAATTTGCCTCTTTAGTACCCTTCTTTTTCTTCATTTTAGTAGTTTTGTTTTGTTTTGTTTTGTTTTAAATTTTGCCAGATGGCATGTGGACTCATTAGAGAAACAGAGAGAGAGGAAAAGCAAGAAAGTGTCCCTTATGGGAAATAGTCACATTGCAATCTCTTCTCCACCATATCTCCCTACTTTGGAGATTTGGGGCATGCACACACCTGTGCCCAATGCCACTGGGACATCTGAGACTCAGACTGTGTGGTTGGCCATATTGGGATCTAGCCTCCTTAAGCACCATGCCACTGACTCGCCCAGCAGTTTTTAATGAAATTTATGTATCAGATTATTTTACTCCTGCATATTTTCAATCGTTTCTTTCTTATATTTACCATTTTTCTTTCCTTCTTGGTAGACTTGGCTTTGCAGTGTTTGTCCAATTTTACTAGTGAAAACCACCTCGCTGAGGTTAATGCCCACATGGACAGTTGTGCCATTAGCCTTTCCATTGCACCCACTCAGTGTGCATGACACATTTCTTCCTATAAATAGACTGCTTTCCAATTTCCTGACCTTTCTAGTCCTCACACAACCTGAGCTTCATCATCCTTCTGGATGGGCATGGATTGCATATTGTACTTATGTCTTAGCTTTTTGGAAAACGGTGAAGATATAATCTTCCTGTGAATGTGGGAAGGTACATTGACATGCCCTTTATGTTTCCTACTTTGGTCAGAAGTCACAAAAGAATTGAACTTCATTTTGGTGCTACCTATGGCAAAAGATAAAAGATCCAGTGCTCATCTTATTCATCTGAAAAAAAGTGATTTAAAAGAAAGTACTTAATTTTAAAACTTACTGGGAATTATGTGTAAAATAAACTATTGACATTAGTAATGGTACAATGATAATTCATTTTTGTTATGATTATTATTGTTATTTTCATCATTATTAATCTGTAGTAAGGGCTAGATAAACAGAAATGAATAAGAAAATTACATGTCTTAAGAAACTCTGTCTAGTCAGTGTGGAATGGGGTGGGAGAAGAGAGGAGTATAGAGAAAGATAAGAAGAGAATAAATAGAGAGGCATGACATTAGTAGGACACAGATATGGTTTATTACCTGTTGATGACAACGTGTATAGTATTCTCAACTGGATTGGTCTGAGAAATATTTCATGTTGGTTAAAGTCTTTTTACAAACAAAATGAGAATTAGTGATTGACTGTTTAAAAAGTAATTAGAATAATAATAATGATAATGATGATCGGGAAAAATAATAAAAAGCTATTGGATGATGAAATAGGTATTTTAATGTCTCTGTATTGACTGATATGCATGGCATTCCTTCTAGAAAAAGAAAGGCAATATACTGTAAAGTTACATGTGATTCAATGTAATATAAACAAGATCATGATGATAATAAATTAAAAAAAGAAAGTCTGTCTAGTAAAAGAGATTATTTATATCTCGTCCTTCTCCTCTTCCTCTTCCTTCCTTTGAAACTCTTTTTCACTTGTCCTTTCTTTCTGTAACTATTAGTAATTACTGAATGCTTACTCCCTTTGCAAGGCTAAAAGTAGATGCTCAGTTTTCAAGAATGTGTTAAGCACTGACCTGAGGCCATAATCTACAATGAGAAGTAATTCCCAACCTACTATCAGGCTTAATGTCACTTAAAGAGTGACCATCAAGTGATGTGTCCCTGGGATGCAACTCCACTACCATCTACGTCCTTGAATCTAATTAATCTTCCAGATGTAACTTTCATATTTTAAGAAGTACAGAGAATAAAGGGACATACCATGACACAATGAAAGAGCAATCAAATAAATACAGAACATGGGAAATTTTAGATGAGAAGCAACTCAATTTAAAAGAAAATAAAAATAAAGTTATTTTTATATGAGATGAAAATGATCTTTTCTTAAAAATACAATATTGAAACTTTTCTTTTATATGTAGTTTTAAAAAAGGCAAAAGTAGGCCATACTGTAAGGGATAGAAAGGTGTATCTTCACCTGTGATGTATTAAGAGGGAAAGGCACATGGCTGAGAAGTAAGAGGGGTCTCCAAAGAATTATTTAAAAAATACACGTTATGATAAAACCACCTATGAGTTTCAAAAACTTTTTGCACAAAAATAAACTCATATGTTAATTCCATTTTTCCAAGAGCTTTCTAGAGTCCCCTCACATCTGGCTCATAAACTGACCGAAGAACCACATGAGTGTGTCAATGCATTGGTATGTGTATTTAAGATGTGTACAAATTCTGTTTCAAATTAAAAATTAATTAATATAAATATAAAGAAAGGAGTGTTCTAAAGTAGACTTAATATTGTACATACATCAACCCGACTGACTATGCAGATCTTGTTTAGATTTCGATTTGGGGGGAAAGATCAAAATTTGTCATAAAATGGCAAGTCCTTTTTGGACCAGAAAAGTGACATGGTGTATAAACATCTGGATCTCACATGTTTGTGTCCCAGACCCCGTGGCTTAAAACCTATGCTGGGTGCCCATGAGTATATGCCCAAAATCCTAAAAGGAGAAGGGATTGTGGGGTGGTTATCCCCTCTGGAGAGTGCATTCTCATTTTCTCTGTGTCTGTCTCCGTATCTCTCTCTCCAGCAAGCACATGAACCCTATAGTAAAATTAAAAAAAAAAAAATCAAACCTTTTTAACATAGTGGGGAAATATTCAATTAGATAACCACAAGAACTTGATAATTGTGTTTGTGATATTACTAATATGGTAATAAGAATGAGGAGGAGAGAGAGAAGCAGAGGGAATTGAGAGAACGGGAAGGAGACAGGTCTTGTTCATTAAAGATACTTAATGAATTAATTTCTAGGAAACATGATAAGATGTCTGGTATTTGCCTCAGAGGATTTCAGGGCAGGGGTTCACAAACTCAAGGCAGTGGCTCAAATCCAGTTATCATCTGTTTTTATAAATACAGTTGTGATAGAAATTACCTGTTACCATTCATTTATGTTTTGTTTATGGGTGTTTTGTATCAAATGAAAGACTGAGTAATTGGAAAAACAATTTCTGCTCTCAAAGCCAAAAATATTAATTATCTGATCCTTTACAGAAATAGTCAGTCAATCCCTGCAGTAGGGAGAGAGTGAGGAAGAGTTAAAAAGCACAGGAAGATATATTTAAAAAAAAAAAAAGTGTGGGGGAAGAGAAAACAGAATATTGACAGACTGGAGGGAAAAAAAGTCTAGTATACTTATTTTTATAAAAAGTAAAGCATTTCATAATATTTTTTCTAAATATCTTAAAATGCAAAGACACCCTACCATGACTTTCACAGCTGTCCCTAATTTGAACTATCACTGTCACCTAGAATTTTTCCATGGCTTCTCACTGTTCTTCAAGCTCCTTTTTGTGTCTTTCTACTTTCTTTTTACTATACTGAACCTGTTTTGATGCCCAAACAACAATAAAAAAGTTACAAAGAAAATACACAAATCAATGTTGATTTTTTAAAAATCCAGAACTTCTAAAAGTTCAAAGAAACCTCAGTGCCACTGAACATGCTCTGGAAAGCTCAGACATGGTTCAGGGCTAGAGTTGGTGATGTTGTTGACAAGGATCTGAGAATGCTAAGACTTACTTCCCCAGAGTGATGTTGGTGACTTCAAGGCAACAAGTCTTATATAGTTAAGACAGAGAAATCAGGATTAAAATGTCAAAGTTGCCTATCAGAGATATATTCAGGAAATATGATAGGAATAACCAGCTTAGACTTTCATGGAATAACAGCTCCTTTTACATCAACAGAGAAGTGTGTCCTTGGAGCTTAATAAATCTGTGTTTTCCATGGAGGTATTTATTGAAATAATTCTTCCCAATAGACTGCTTTGAACACTACTGTGCAAATGACTGTGTCCTGTGAACTGTAGATGATTTCAAGAACAAAGTCCAGGCTTTTAATACACCTAGTATCTAGTCCTGTACTCGCTAATGATTTAGGTACATGGAGATTTAGTGAGCACTTGAAATGTGACTAACTCAAATTTCTTTAAGTTTAAAATATATTCCAATATTCAAAGGCTTAGAATGGAAAAAGAAGTAAAATATTTTATTAATATTTTTGTATGTGTACATGTTGAGCTAATAGTACTTTGCATATATTGAGGTAAAATACATTGTTAGAATATTTCACTTTTTTTTACTAATATCACTGCTTGAAAAATTAAAAATTTCATCTATCTTTCATTTGTACCTCATTATATTTTTATTGGAGAGCACAGCTGCAGGCTAAATAGTTGGGTTTTTTGCTGCACCTTGGTATAACTGACACCTTAATGCCCCATACCATAGTTGTGCTCCTTCGACAAATCCTAGTCATTTCCAAAGCCCACCTAAGAGTCCTTTGTTTTAATTCATCCC
This sequence comes from Tupaia belangeri chinensis, assembly GCF_000334495.1. Taxonomy (NCBI): domain Eukaryota; kingdom Metazoa; phylum Chordata; class Mammalia; order Scandentia; family Tupaiidae; genus Tupaia; species Tupaia belangeri. Next base: position 265,908 of record NW_006203694.1, read on the forward strand.
CCTATAAATTCTCTAACTATTTGTGATATTCCATGAACTCCTAGAGGACTTTATTTAGTTTTATAGTATATTTATTTTGACTTTTCCTCGTATTTCTACACTTATTTTATTGGAAGAGAAATTCTTTGAAGACAAGGATCATATATAACACATTTTTATGAATCAGAGAGCCTATTATAGTGCTTTACATAACTTTCTTTTTCAGAATTAAAGTAACTCAAGGATCTTATTGTCTTTTATGGCATCAAGATGTTTGTGGATCCTAAAATCTCTGAGATATGAAAGAGAGTCTCTTATCCTTTTGTTCCTGCTTTTGAGACATTGCAGCTACCTCAGGTAGACTGTCAACACTTTGTACAGGAAAAAAAAAATGCAAAATGAGTTCCTAAGAATGGGACAGCATAGAATGGGAATAAAAGCTATGAAAGGGAAATTACTGAAGTATGCACTTATGTACAAAGTCATTGAAATAGAAATAGATTGACAGACTGAAAGAGGTTGGAAAATGCTGATCAACTGATCACACTTGGGAGTAGCACTCGGTTCTTGTTATGGTTTGCATGTTTGTACCCTTTCCACATTTTCAGATCTGAACTTAAACATCAAAGTGATGGTATTAAGAGGCAGGGCTTTTAGGAGTTACCTAAGCTATTAGGGCTTTAACTTCATGGGTGGTATTAGTGTCTTATAATAGCACTGAGGGAGTGAATTGATTCCTTTTGGCCCTACCTCTCTTCAACTATGTGAGGACACAACAACAAGGAGCCATCTGGGAAGCAGACAGCTGCCCTCGCATCTCACAGAATCTAAGGGTCTCTTCTTGACTTTCCAGCCTCCAGAATTGTGGAAAGTAAATTTGTATGTTTTAAAAATTTCTCCATTTAAGAAATGTTGTTATAGTAAAATAGACCAAGACATTCCAATTGGTCAGATTTTAAATGTATCACTCAAGTATGCTAACTCCTGTAACATACAACACTCATCTTTCAATAGCTTACTGAAATAAGCATTTATACTTCCTGAACAACTCAATCCAAAGTGGGACATGTTGGTTTTATGTCTGCATATAAAATTTCTTTCTACTTTCATGCCTTTGTTTCTCTTATCTCGTGATCAATAATTTGCCTCTGGAGTCTTTTCCTATTTTTAACCTCTGTTTAGTCTCTTGTTCTGGAATATTGAATTTATGCTACCACAATTCTTGAATCTGTATGCTTAGCCTAAGATAGAGTCTTTATTCTCTCTCTCTCTCTCTCTTTTTGTTTTTAGAGGTTTTCAGTATAGAGCGCGTGCACTCGCCAGACAGAGACAAAGAGACAGAAAGCGAGAAATCACCCCCCAGGGGGGATGGTCACGCCACAATCCCTTCTCCTCCATTCTCCTCTTGGGATCTTGGGCACGCACGCACACGTGCCTGGCGTGAGTTCTAAGCCACGTGTTCCAGGACATGAACCATAGTCGACTATGTGGGAATCCAGCGACATAGCCATTACGCTAACTGCTGGTTCCTGAGTCTCTATTCTCTTTTTAAACAGAGAACAGAAGTCAAACAAGAACTAAAAACACCATATATCCCAGAAATTAAAAAAAAAAAAAAAGTGGTACTCAAACTGCTGCTACCACACCCTGCACTCTTGATAAACATTATTAATCAATCATGCTGCTCTTTTCTCCTGAGACTGTAACCCACCTTAAAATCCAGGCAGCACTTGATACAATCACTATTGATTAATCAGAATTGATACAACCACTATTGATTAATCAGAATTTGTAAGGGAGATTGTTCTTCAGGCTCTGGTCCAATATCTTCATTATAAAGACAATGAAACAGAGCTGGATGATAAAATGGATCAAAAAGACACATGGCTTTTTGGTGTTCTGACCTCCTGTTTTTTCTTCTGCCTGGGCAGTGTAATAAGGAGGTTTTCCCAAGTCCTTTGGGATGCTATTGGAAGCAGGTATTTGGAAAAGGTTGCTAAACCATAGTAGTATTGCTTGGAATGACACTGGGGCAAATTTAGATTTAACCAGATTTCATTTTCTTTGTTTTATGTGCAAGGAATAATCCAATTTACTGAGCATATACTGGAGAAATATGACTAAGCCCACCACTGTGATTTTTAAGAGGTTCAAGAAAAAGACTCTAAGTGCTAATGAAGACTACTTCTCCTCTCCTCCTCACCCTGGGTCTAGTGGTTAAGGGAATGGTATTGCATATGGAAAACTGCAATTCAAATCCCTATCCTGACAGCTTGAGACACACTCCAGGTACATGTGCATATGTCCCCAAATCTTGACATGATGAGCAATGGAGAAGAACGGATTGTGGTGCAATCACACCCCATTAAGGGGTGCTTTCTCCCTGCTCCTCCCCCTCCCCTCTGGCAAGTGTACATGTCCTCTAGCATTTAAAAAATAAATTCAAAGATAAATAAATAAATTCTAACTGCCTGAATTTAAAATTCAGGGAAAAGGAGCAGTAACAACATTGAAATAAGGTTAATTGCAGCAGAGTGCATGAAGCCTGAATGTGGTGTGTGTATAAGAAAGATAGGGTTTCAGATTCAGTGCTAGTTGCATAGTTTTTTTTTTTTTCTTTAAGAAAAAAAAAAAAAACAGAAAAATCAGCAGGGAAATCAGAGGCTGTTTATGCTTTATCGTTTGTATACAATAAAATACATTGGGAAGAAAAATTGATCGGGTTTATTTTCTCATCTGGGTTTTATTTCCCTACCGTCAGCTTTCTTGGCTGAGGCTTACACTGTCCATGTTTATGTGAAATGGGCTGATGCTCTCCTCTTGCCTTTCAATAATTATAGGTCTCCCCAGAAAAGTGGTTTTACAGAGGAATTTTATAAAGGTTTTAAAGATTTTTATTAAGAAGGATTCAGCCCTTCCACAATTATTACTTTTAAAAGGTGCTTTGTAGCCACTGCTAGTAGAACAGCTATTGATTCCTTTACAAAGGCAAGACCGGCTCTTGTACACCCATGTGAGTGCGATGCCGTGGCATCTCTTAAACTAATATAATAGCATTGTGAAGTGAAATGATCATTTTTCTTGTTTGAGAGCCTCTTTTCCCCTCTAATGGTGACAGAATAAACTTTAGGCCTACGGACAATTGTAACCACAAATTTCACTTTGGTTTTAACAGTTACATCAGAGGCTATAATGAACTTCAGGTTGCTGTAAAGTTTGCTCAAGAGTCAAGTGCTAGACTTACTAGACAACCTTCTACCTATCTTTTGACTTAATCTCCTTTCCATTATCTCTGCTTTAGCCACCAGCTCCTTTGATTGACAGTACATACTCCGACAGCTTCTCAACAGGTATTTCTCTCACTTCTGTAGCCCTTGCTACTGTTTAGTGTTTTCGCCATTGCCTACAGGAGAGAATCCAAATGCACCATATGGCACACTAAGTCCCTGGTGATCGGATTCTTACATATTCTGTCTCTTAACTTGTTCCTGTACAGACCTCAAGAACCAACCTAACAAATTAGTGATCATATCATATCTCATTAGGGAAAAAAAATAGTTTATGGCATGTCTTTCAAGACAGCTGTACAGTTTAGTCTACGGGATAGAAGTTTTAGAGTCAGACAGATATGTTTTAATTTTTGTTTCTTCACTTGGCAAATGGCCTTGAGAAAAACATTAAACCTCTGGAATCTCGTGTCCTGAAATGGGCCTCGTACAGCAGATAGAAGAGGCCAGGCACAGTGTCCAGCATATCGTTGCTATGCCCTAAAGGAGCAACTATACTCCCACAGGTTATATGATATACAGGGAACATGTGTAAGTGTCAGAGGCAAACATGCTAGGTTTTAATATCTCCGAATCTCAGCTTTCTTATCTGTTACATAGAAATAATTCAATGAACCTAGCTGTGATGCTAGGATGAAATGTGATCATAGATGTAAAATTCTCACTCTAGTGCCCAGGATACAATCAGTATTTCAGAGATGGCCCCACAGTGCAACAGTAATGCTCTACTCAAGAGGAGGTGGGTCCCACTTGGTGACTGAGGTTTAAATCCTTGACCTGATCAGTCTGACACATACCAGGCACTCATGAGAGTGCCTTTGATCTGATGGGCCAGAGGACTGGAGGAAGGAGATGGTGGAGTGATCAGAACCTGCCAGGGGTGCTCATTTGTCTTTCTTTCTCACTCTCTTTCTCTCACATTCATAGTATATGTATACTTAAGAAATATACAGTGTCCTACAAATACATTGTAAAACCAAGTTTCATCAAAAAAGCTTATGGAAGTGTGGACAATTTGAGTAAGAAAGAGGAGTAACATTTAAAAACCAGTGGCTAGAGTAGAATATTCTGGAGACGGGTAATAATTTGAGCAAAGACATAGGATGAAAAAGGACTAGAGAATGTTGATACTGCAAGGTAAGAGACCAAGAATTCCACAGAGCTAGAAGAATAGATTGACAGGAGATAGGAGATTAGTCTGGGGTCATGGGAAATCACTGAAGTTTTTTAAACAGCAGAGAGATGCAATCACAGAAATGCCCAGATAGATAAATCTGAAAGAAAGGGTAGGAAGAGGGATTAAAGGGAAATTTGGAGACAAATTAGAAGGCTGTTGAAATAATCTTTGTAAGAATGACTAAGGGAGGGAACCAGCAGTTAGCGTAATGGCTATGTCGCTGGACTCCCACGTAGTCGACCGCGGTTCGCGTCCCAGACCCGGTGGCTTAAAACTCACGCCGGGCGCTTGTGCGTGCGTGCCCAAGATCCCGAGAGGAGAATGGAGGAGAAGGGATTGCGACGTGACCATCCCCCCTGGGGGGTGATTTCTCACTTTCTGTCTCTAATGTCTCTCTCTGTCTGTCTGGCGAGCGCACGCGCCCTATAGTAAAAATCTCTCTCAAAAAAAAAAGAATGACTAAGGGATATAAGGTGTTTATAGTGGAACTTAAAAGAAAAGTCAGATGTGACAAAGGTTGCCACTATTCTAAGAAAAAAAAATTGCCAAATATTATTATTATTTGAAGGACTCTGCTTTTTAATTATTTTTGTGCTCTGATGCAAACCATGCAATTATTTTGATGATTAAACAAGAAAAGTTCATCTCATCAAAAACAAATTCTCAACTAAGGTCAGGTGAATTTTCTACAGTCACATATCAGGAGGTGTTGAACCAAGATCATGAGTGATCTACATCCAAAGTCCACCTGCTTCCTTTCCTGTGTTTTGCCATACTTCCTACTGGAAAGGCAACACTACAGTACTTTGTTCTGCTGGCTAAGGTGTGAGCAGAGCATAAAGTTCATGGAGAAGTGCGATGAAGGATAAGGATCTACAAATAAACAAGGATTAGTTCACCCAAACCTAGTGTGCTGAAGGATGGAATCTGAACTCTGTGGGCAATGGGGAACACTTACAGCATTTAAAGAAGTGGAGAAACATGAACATGAGATAGAGAAGAAGTAGAGAGATTAAGAGCTCTTGCAAAATTCAGGCTATAATATGTGGTGGCTTGAACTAAGACATGGTGGTAGGAATGTAAGTGCACTTATCGATATGAAGAGATATGGGAAAATTGTTGTTACAGGATAAAAGCAGGTTTTCAGACAACACAAATCATACTTTGTGTTTAGAAGATAGTTATGTTTATATTTTCACATAGATCTCTGTGCAATAACTGCACAGGTAATCTTGGAGTGAGAAGATATTTACATTTTTTCCTCTCTTTTTTTAATTTAGTTTTTCTTTTCCTTTTTTTTTTTTTTTTTTTCATGAGAAAGAAGAAGAGGAGAAAAGGAAAGAGAGACACCAGTATCCTTGTCAAGATCCCATCACACCGCGATCTCCCTACCCAGCTTTTCATCGCAGCCAAGATTATGGGCATTTGCGTGCATTCCTGGCATGCTCAGGTCAACCTGGAATCCATATCCTCCCTCTTCCACATGGCTTCCGGCATTGCTAGCAGCACTCTTTAGCCTGTACCACTGCAGTCAGAACATTTCTTTTCTACTCTCTTTGATTATAGCTAATACTTTGTAAAGTAATTACTTGTTAGGAACTGTGCTAAAAGCTTTATGGTCATTTGCTTATTTAATTCTTACAATAATTTGATGAGGTAGGTATTACTGTAATTATTGCTATCACTGTTATTATTATTATCCCTATATTACTGTGAAATTGAGGCTTATAGACAGTAAGTATGCTGCCTAAAGCATTGCTGTTTGTTGAATGGATGAATACAATATGTGTTTTACTGACTGGGTGAGAACTCTGTCTAAATCTGCAGGCCTTCAGGGACTAATCTTTAAACTACTATGTAATACTTTATCACTCATCTATTAGTTCCTTTTATTCAAAATAAAATACATTTTCTATGTTTGCAAATTGATTCATATAGGCCATAAATTCCCATATGTTTTATATAAAATATTTTTAATGAGTAATATTATCATCAAACTCATTTGTTCATTAAAAATGGTCATTTTGCATCTTGAGATTTCTCTTCATAATAGAAATGCGTACACATGGAAATTTTAAATAGTTTAAATAGTGACATAATAAAAAACAAGTTTCCTCACAAAGTCAATCTCATAGTGTGAATACCTCAAGGAGCACCATTGTGAACTGTTGTTTTGTTTATTTTTTATTTTCGTGTGTGTGTATCTTTCTGGAAATGTTGAAAGCAAAGAGAAACGTACCCTCCATTATGGCCAGTCACACCATGATGCCCTTCCTCCAGATTTTAGCTTGCCAGGAACCCAAGCATGCACAACACACACACCCAGCATGTTTTAGGCCAACTGGGCCTGGAACTTGAACCACAGTCAGCATGTGGCTTCCAGATCCACAGTTGGGCACTTCACCAAATGTGCCACAGAGGCTGGCCCATGGGGAATTTTTGTATTCCATTAATTTGTTAGTCTACTTTTCCTACAATAACCTATAGTTGTTTATTATTATAATATTTTATTTTTATCTTACAATCAATCACTGTACGTCATTACAGCAGACAAAATGAATTTTCCCAGCGTGAATATAGTGTGTATTAGTCCAGTCAACGATAGTACCATTCCCATTATTATTAACAGATAATTTTCCATTTTTGTGTCCCTTATATGTTTTTCTTCTTTCTTTTTCTCCTTGATTCCCTCTTTCTCACCCTCTGCCATTTCTCACCCTTCTCCTGCACTGTCTCTCGTATCCACAGTTGCTCTCCATGGTTTTATACCTTCTTATCTTTCAGTTTCTGCCATAGAGTGCAAACATTTATGTATATAAAATATATATTATTAAATACACTTAATATATATACACATTTAATATAATATAGTATGTATATTATATTAATATATAATGTATATGATAAATATATATTGTATTCAGTGGGGGACATACAATGCCTCTCTTTCATAATCTGGCTTGTTTTGCTTAGCAGTAAATACTAGATAGTCACACAATTCCCATCAAATGCCATGTTCCTGAATTGGAAGAATTAATATAACCAATATGTCAATTCTACTCAAATTAAGTTACAAATATAATGCAATCCCAATCAAATTATCATAGATGTTTTTCACAGATTTAGAGAAAACAATCATAGAATTTGTCTGAAATCATAAAAGACCCTATATTGCCAAAAAAAAATACTACACAAGAAAAAGGGCACTAGACAACTCAGCGGGGAAAAGAAAATCTTTATAGCAAACTGGAAAAAATGGGTATCCATCTGCAGAAAGGTAAAATGGGACCCCTATCTCTCACCAATAACAAAAATCAACTCAAAATGGATCAAGGATCTAAACCTAAGGCCTCAAACTATAAAACTACAGATGGAAAACACAAGAGAAACACTTGGAGACACTGGAGTAGGCAAAGACTTCTAAAATAAGACTCCTAAATCACAGGCAATAATCCCCAAAACAGAGAAGTGAATCCACAGTTGGGCACTTCACCAAATGTGCCACAGAGGCTGGCCCATGGGGAATTTTTGTATTCCATTAATTTGTTAGTCTACTTTTCCTACAATAACCTATAGTTGTTTATTATTATAATATTTTATTTTTATCTTACAATCAATCACTGTACGTCATTACAGCAGACAAAATGAATTTTCCCAGCGTGAATATAGTGTGTATTAGTCCAGTCAACGATAGTACCATTCCCATTATTATTAACAGATAATTTTCCATTTTTGTGTCCCTTATATGTTTTTCTTCTTTCTTTTTCTCCTTGATTCCCTCTTTCTCACCCTCCCCCATTTAAACACTGTCTGCAGTATCCACAGTTACTCTACTTGCTTTTATATGTCCATGGTTTTATACCTTCTTATCTTTCAGTTTCTGCCATAGAGTGCAAACATTTATGTATATAAAATATATATTATTAAATACACTTAATATATATACACATTTAATATAATATAGTATGTATATTATATTAATATATAATGTATATGATAAATATATATTGTATTCAGTGGGGGACATACAATGCCTCTCTTTCATAATCTGGCTTGTTTTGCTTAGCAGTAAATACTAGATAGTCACACAATTCCCATCAAATGCCATGTTCCTGAATTGGAAGAATTAATATAACCAATATGTCAATTCTACTCAAATTAAGTTACAAATATAATGCAATCCCAATCAAATTATCATAGATGTTTTTCACAGATTTAGAGAAAACAATCATAGAATTTGTCTGAAATCATAAAAGACCCTATATTGCCAAAAAAAAATACTACACAAGAAAAAGGGCACTAGACAACTCAGCGGGGAAAAGAAAATCTTTATAGCAAACTGGAAAAAATGGGTATCCATCTGCAGAAAGGTAAAATGGGACCCCTATCTCTCACCAATAACAAAAATCAACTCAAAATGGATCAAGGATCTAAACCTAAGGCCTCAAACTATAAAACTACAGATGGAAAACACAAGAGAAACACTTGGAGACACTGGAGTAGGCAAAGACTTCTAAAATAAGACTCCTAAATCACAGGCAATAATCCCCAAAACAGAGAAGTGAGATCTTTCACTCTAATTAAAAGATGGACACATGAGTTGAACAGACAACTCTCTAAGAAAGACACACAAATAGGCAAAAAGCTTATGTAAAAATGCTCAACATTCTTTGTCAAAAAGGAGATGCAAATCAAAACCACAATGAAATACCACCTAACCCCAGTCAAAATGGCGAAGATTTAAAAAATAATGATAAGTGTTGGCAAGGCTGTGGAGAAAAGGGAACTTTCCTTCACTGTTGGTGGGAACATAAATAGTACAACCACTGTGGAGAACAATATGGAATTTCCTCAAAGACCTACAAATAGAACTACCCATAGTTTTATTAATTTATCTTTGAAATGCATTTTAGTACCCATTAGTGCTAATCTTCTGTCATATTGTTTCTTGTTTAAAATGGTTCTGGCTATTTCTTCATACTTAGTTTCCAGGTAAATTTTAGAGTCATATTTTCAAGTTCTAAAGTGAAACACTGTATTAATAAATTTGTTGAGATTACATTGACTATTTAGATTAAAATGTATTTTAAATTACATTTAATTAGTCACAAATATATGTTTATTTATATATGTAAATATTATTATTAGAATTATACAATTTTAAGACTTACACCATCTTATAAAAGAACTAGATATGTCTTTTCCTTTACTCAAGTCTTCTTTTTCTTTTCCCAAGTTTTTCTACGGGACTCGTGCACTCACCAGAGAGAAGCAAAGAGAAAGAGAAGGAAAGTGAGAAATCATCCCCCAGAGGAGATGACTATACCACAATCCCTTCTCCATTCTCCCGATTTCAGACACATACACATACAAACCTGGCATGTTTTTCAAGCCTCCTTACTCGAACTGCGCAGTAAGCCAATGTGGAATCAAATTGCCTTAACCTCTACATGATCTGTTGGCCCTCAAGTCTTCTTTGGTGGTCATAAATAGAGTTTTAGAATTCTGTTTTTTCACATAGACCCTGAACATTTCTTGTTAAGTTTATTCTTAGAACATTAATGTTTATTATTACACTTATAAATGAGATATATTTCTACATTAAATGTAGATTAGAATAGTATAAGCATGTTATTGAATTTTATTAACAATTCTTATCAATTACCTTATAAATTATCTTATTTCTAATAATTCAACTCATTTATCTGAGTTTTTAAAAATTTATAATGATTTCATGAGTTGAGAATAGTTTTTCACCTTTCCTCTATTCTATATTGCTTTTTCTTCTTTTCTCTAACTGGAATAGGTCATTATTTCCAGAACAATGTTAAGTAATAGTAAAGGCACTATTTTCTTTGCCTTGTTCTTGAATTTAATGAAAATACTTCTGCTGTTCCAAAATTACCAACTTTTGGTTTGACATAGGACAAAGAAAACATCTATTTCATATTTTATTAAGCATTTAAAAACTCAAGCATAGGTAAATATCATTGATTTTGGGGGGTCTCTATTGATATAATCATACCGTTGAATTTTTCCTTTGATTTATTAAAAAGTTGAATAATGTTCATGTTCGTGTAATGCTTAGTCTTGAATGGTACTTTCCTTTCTACAAAAGAAAATCCACTTGGTTATAAAGTGTTAATCTATGCCCCCAGAGGAGATGACTATACCACAATCCCTTCTCCATTCTCCCGATTTCAGACACATACACATACAAACCTGGCATGTTTTTCAAGCCTCCTTACTCGAACTGCGCAGTAAGCCAATGTGGAATCAAATTGCCTTAACCTCTACATGATCTGTTGGCCCTCAAGTCTTCTTTGGTGGTCATAAATAGAGTTTTAGAATTCTGTTTTTTCACATAGACCCTGAACATTTCTTGTTAAGTTTATTCTTAGAACATTAATGTTTATTATTACACTTATAAATGAGATATATTTCTACATTAAATGTAGATTAGAATAGTATAAGCATGTTATTGAATTTTATTAACAATTCTTATCAATTACCTTATAAATTATCTTATTTCTAATAATTCAACTCATTTATCTGAGTTTTTAAAAATTTATAATGATTTCATGAGTTGAGAATAGTTTTTCACCTTTCCTCTATTCTATATTGCTTTTTCTTCTTTTCTCTAACTGGAATAGGTCATTATTTCCAGAACAATGTTAAGTAATAGTAAAGGCACTATTTTCTTTGCCTTGTTCTTGAATTTAATGAAAATACTTCTGCTGTTCCAAAATTACCAACTTTTGGTTTGACATAGGACAAAGAAAACATCTATTTCATATTTTATTAAGCATTTAAAAACTCAAGCATAGGTAAATATCATTGATTTTGGGGGGTCTCTATTGATATAATCATACCGTTGAATTTTTCCTTTGATTTATTAAAAAGTTGAATAATGTTCATGTTCGTGTAATGCTTAGTCTTGAATGGTACTTTCCTTTCTACAAAAGAAAATCCACTTGGTTATAAAGTGTTAATCTATGAATTCATGTGAAGATGGATTGTATTTGCCCAGGCTTTTGGGTTTTTATATTAATATTCAGAGATGAGATACAGTATTTCTGCATTTTCTATTTTATCCTACTTGTCTGGTTTGAGTGTCGGTGTGCTTTTTTTTCCATTCATCTAAGCAAACTTCAACACACGCATAAACTTTGAAAAGTTATTTTTTCCCAAATCACCAACCTTTCATTGTACTTATTGATCCTATTTCTGTTTTCAAGATTGTTAATTTAGGGTTTTAGCTATGAAGTCCTACCTTACATTTATTTTTGTCATTTCCTAACCTTTTTAGGTGAATGATTAATTCACTTCTTTTCATGCTTTTTATATAGTAATGTGTTTAGAGCTACAAATTGTTTTCTAATATAATTATAAGTCTATTAGGTAAGGCCTGATCTATGGCATTTTCATAATTCTTGTTTCCTAGATATTCAGCAATTTTATTGTGCTTTTCACACTTGTAGGGGTTGGATGGATGAGGTTTCTGATCTTGTCCTCATAATGGTATTTTATTATTAGAAATATGATCCTTTAATTTCTGCTTTTAAAAATAAATTTTGAAGTATTAATAGTAAATAAACATAAGATTGAGTTACGTAAATGTTCCACGAGCATTTGCAAAGACATTTGCCTTTCTCTGGCTTAGAATTAATATCAGCCTTATTACTTGTTATTTAGGTAATAGCTCACCACCTAGTTTTTTATCCCTCTACTTGATGTGTCTTTCTTGAGCTGAAAGTTTAATCAGAAAGCGTCACCAATGTTTCTTAATATAATAATTCTGACATTTTCCACATTTTCAAAAATGTCAGTGCTGTGATATTAGGAACATGAAAAATCCATGACAATGAGATCTTCATTGTTGTACTAGAAAGTACCCTTCTTTGTCTTATATATTGTTACCCTGGTTTTAAAGTTATTTTAAGATTGTAATTTAATTCCTGATTTATTTTTGTCTGATGGTATGTCTCTATTTTGCATTTTACAACTTTTAGAGACATTTGTTTTAACTTCTTTTTAAAAAAGAATTATTTTATTTAACTTTATTTATTTATTTAAATTTGACCATAGTGAGAGAGAGAGAAAGTGAGAAAGCAAGCCACCAAGTCTGGGACTTAGACTAGTCAGCCATGTGGGAGTCCAGCGCCCCTAACCACTACGAAACCTGTCAGCCCCAATAGACATTTATTTTAACTTCTAACTATTCTGTTGTTTTCTGGATCGATATGATGGGTCTTTAAAAAAAAATGTGAGATCACCTCATTATAATTAAATAAATATCTGGTTTTATTTTAGTTCTTCTATTTTATTTTATGTTGATTGCTAATTTTTATGCCATCAGAAAAATCTGTGTTTTATTTCAGGGAGGTGCCTCTTTGGTTCATTTTGTATTTTTGATCTTCTGATAAATTAAAAAGTTCTTCAGCCATAAATGCTAAATCCTACTTGCTACATTTATAACTGATAACAATATGTATAAATATGATTTTAGTGCTCAGTCAAACATAAGTAATAATTATCAAATTCTCGCACTGTAATAAGAAAATTAGCACAAGTGCACACACACTTTCTTCCACATCAAATGTTCTCACTTTTTATTTTTGTTAGTTTCAACTTCATGTATGTTTTCATGTTTTATAACACTTAATGTTTTGTATTAGTAACCCAAATCCCAAAGATTCCTTAAACTTAGCTCTAAATTAAAATAAACTATATGCGTAAAGACTTTGTTGCCTTAGTTCCTCTATTTCTATGCATTGTATTTTGACTCATTTTTTGGATGACTGGATTTTATTGCCATGTCTTTTTTTCAAGAAAGTTTCATTGGTGACATTTCCTCTGAGCACTACCATGTATAAAAATGGCTTTTGGTTGCCTTTACCCTTGAGCACCAATTTTATACGGTATAAAATCCTTGAGTCACACTTCCTTTCCACTGGATTAGGGTAGACATTGGTTATGTACATTGCTTCACTGACTGCCAGCATTGACTGTTACCTAGGAAAAAACAGAAGCTAGACTGTTACTCATTCACTCCTCTGTAGGAGATTGTGTGTGCTTGTGTGAGAGTGAGTGTGTATTTGAATGCTTTTAGGAGACATTCTTTTTTTTTTTTTTTTTTTTGGAGAGGTTTTTTTCGTTATAGGGCGCGTGCGCTCGCCAGACAGACAGAGACATAGAGACAGAAAGCGAGAAATCACCCCCCAGGGGGGATGGTCACGCCGCAATCCCTTCTCCTCCGTTCTCCTCTCGGGATCTTGGGCACGCACGCACACGCGCCCGGCATGAGATTTAAGCCACCGGGTCCGAGACGTGAACCGCGGTGGACTACGTGGGAGTCCAGCGACATAGCCATTGCCCTAACTGCTGGTTCCCAGGAGACATTCTTTATCTTTGAATCTTAATCATCTATACAGCTATGATGCATGTTTGATATATTTTTGTTTAGATGTTTGTCTCTTTGCTAAATAAATGTTTCTAAGAATTGATATGCCCTTTCACTTTGTATATGTGTTTTCTAAATTTAGTATTTTTTTTCTGTTATATTATAGAATGTTGGTTTCTGTCTAATTTGTTCTTTTTCTCAGGAACATTACTCATCCATATGTTTGTTTTCTTCTGTATTTCATAGCTATAATTTTCTTTCTGATCACTTTTACTCTTCTTTCTTTTCTATATTATTGCATATTACTTTTCTTTCTTAATTCATTTTACCTCAGAGTGGGTGCATTCGCCTGAGAGAGACAGAGACAGTGAGAGGGAGAGTGAGCAATCAACTCCCAGAGGAGATGGCTATGTTGCAATTCCTTCTTCTTCATTCTCCTTTGAGGATTTTGGGCGCACACATGTCCTCAGAATAATTTCCTAGACGCAGAGTCCTGGACTGGAATTGTGGTCAGCCAGGTGGAAATCAAGCTGCCTTAATCACCACGCCACCTGCTGGATCCCTATATATTACCTTTCTCTCTTTTTTAAAAGAATTATTTATTTAACTTTATTTATTCATTTTATTTCATTTCATTTTATTTTATTTGACCAGAGAGAGAGAGAAAGTGAGAAAGTAAGCCACCAGGTCCGGGACTCAAACCACAGTTGGCCATATGGGAGTGTCAAGGGTCCTAACCACTCTATATTATTGTCCCCACAAACCTGTCTTTCATGTTCAATGAAATCTTAACTCTATTTTTTCTCTATTTTTTTACAGTCATTAAATTTTTAAATGGTTTTACTATTTTTCTCTAGTTCTTGTTTAACAATTAATCCAGCTCATTTTTTATGACTATACCTCCATCATCTCGTTTTACTCTTTTATATCACTTTGTGAATAAAAGTGAATGAAAGCTTTGTGAATGAGCTTTTATTTTTACACAATAATTCAATTCTAGTTTTTCTTTTATCTTAATCAAATTTGAAAATTTGATTACTTTTCTTTAAATTTATAAAAATGTTCTCCCACATTATACTAAATCATTCGTCATGTTTTATTTCTAGTGTTCAGATACTGAATAAAACTGGCTTTAGACAATGTATATTTAAAGGAGTTAATAGAACTTTTTTTCTTTATTGGAATGACTTCTTGTCTTTCAGACAATAAGATAACTTCTGATTATTTCTTCAGAATAATCAGAATTTTCACATCAATTTTGGAGGTTAGAGGGGGCTATACTCAAATTACAGCAGGTGCAATACCAGCTCTTAATATTATCAAACATTTTGAATGGGGGCTGTTTTTTTTTTTTTTTTCAGGCTAGTTATGTACTTTGTGTGATCAAAAGAGGAAATTGGGAGGTCAGGAGGTGGCCTGGTGGTTAAGGCACTGGATTCCAACCTGGTCAACTGAGATTAAAATTCTGGACCTGGAAGCTTGAAAATCATGCTGGATGCATGTGCTTGTGTGCCCAAAATCCCAAAAGGAGAGTGGAGGAGAAGAGATTTGGCACGGCTATCTCACTTGATTTCTCACTTTCCCTTTTTCTGTTTCTCTGTATCTCTCTCTGGCGAGCACATACACCCTATAGTTAAAACAAAACAAAACAAAACAAAACAGAAAAGTAAAAAGGAAGATTAGTTTCTGGAATATTGACTCAGAATTCTTTCTCAACATATCTGACATATTCTTTTCCCTGTAAGCATTCCTCTTCTTAGTGATCAGTTTATCTGTTTCTGTAAGGACAAGTCTCTTGTACTTCCCTGGAAGTTCTGTATTGTTAGGGTTTTCTAAGGTAGAATTTAGATCTGTTGATTTTTTTCAGCCAATTCAAACATGTGAAATAGAGTACAGAAATGATCTAGCAGCAAACCTATACTTTAGCAAGGTATTCAGGAACTGTATACAGAGAAGATCACTGAGAAGTGCATTGTGACATTGCACCAGGAGATGGGTCAAGGCAGGATTTTCACCAGTTAAAAATTCAGTCTTCTAATAAGTGAACATTTATAGAGCCTGTGCAGCTGTTCATTCCATCAACCTGGGGAAAATGATCTTTTCCCTGACATCTCCAGCTCACCAGATACCCCTGGTATTTCCCTCCCTGGAGTGAATAATACCTAAACCACAAAATTCTCAGTCACTATCTGGCTATTCTTATAATGACCTCTGAAGATTTGAAACTCTGAAGGGAAGCCTAAAAACTGTATACCTGTTAAAATGACCGATTCAAAAGCTGACAGTACCAAATGCTGGTGAGAATATGGAGCAGTGGGAGTTCTCATTCATTTCTGTTGGGAATACAAAATTGCACAGCCATTTTGGAAGACAGTTAGGCTGTTTCTTACAAAAGCAAATAGGGTCTGGGCATATGGTTCAAAAATTATACTCTAGATTTCTAACCAACTGATCTGAAAAACTTTGTCTTAAAAAAAATCTGCATATAAGTATTTACAGTAGTTAAATTATAATTGTGAAAAACCTATAGTAACCAAGAAGTCCTCCAAAAGGCAAATAAATAAACAAATCCTGGCATATCAATTCAACAAGCAATTAAAAGAAATGTTATCAAGCCATCAAAAGCATGGATAAACTTTAAATGCATCCTAGTAAGTGAAAATTTCAATCTGAAAAGGCTACATAGTGTATGATTCCAATTATAGGATATATAGGATAGTAATTTGTGGTCAATACAATTACACTCTTTATAAGAAAAAACAGAATGGAATAGTACTGCCCTTAATCACTATAAAAAGCAATCTCAGCCAACATAATACTGAGCAACGGAAACAGCAAAGACCCCAGCTAGCAAGAATAGACTCTGGGATGGGGCCAGCAGGTAGTTTAGTGTAGTAGTTAAGGTATTGGACTCCCACATGGCTGACTGTGGTTTGATTCCCACATCTGGAGGCTTGAACACACCAGGCATGTGTGCATACATGCCCAAAGTCCTAAGAGGAGAATGAAGGAGAAGGGATTGAGTCATGGCCATCCCCCCTGAGGGGGGGATTTATCACTATCTGTCTCTCTGTCTCTCCAGTGAGCACACGTGCCCTATAGTAAAAAATATCTTTCTAAAAGACAAAAAAAAGTAACAGACCCTGGGCATCAGTTGCACAGAGGCTACACTTTAGCTCTGCTTTCAGAAAAGAGGCTGCAGTATTTTAAGATCCCGTTTCCCCTTTGTAGGCACACAGTAAAGCTTATGGTAGGCTGGAGCCATGTGACTTATTCTGGGCTATATCATGTGGCCTAAAGAGTACATAGAATGTCCAGATCTCACTCATAAAATCTTTCTTCTCAGCAATTCCTAGCAATGTTTAATACAGAAACGCTGTAAGAGTAAGAGTCTCTACCTTCAAGCTATTACTTGAAGGAAGCCACAAAGAAAAGCCACTCAGTCAACCCTGAATTATAACATGAAGGAGAAACAGTTGATTATGTCATGACACAGAGATGTTGTGATTGTCACAGAACCCTTTTTAAACTGATTGTTTATCAAGGCTTTTGAAAGCTATTATATGAATATTAAAATATCTGAGCTCTTGGGTTGGCCATATAGCCTGATGGTTAAGAAAGCCAGATGTCCTAAGACCAAATGCATGATACAAATGCCAGACATAAAGGCTTTAAAAACAAGCCAGGCACATGTGCATGTGTGCCCAAAATCCCAACAGGGTAGGGACATGGAGAGGAAAAGACTCCTGCATAGTCATCACACCGCATTGAGTCATTGAAGGTGTGACTCTCTCTCTCTCTCTCTCTCTCTCTCTCTCTGTGTTCCTCTCTGGCATGCATGTACACCCTCTGGTAAATAATATATATATAGAGAGAAAGACATAGATATATTATAGAATGTATCTATCTCTATCTATCTACCTATCTATCTCTTAAGCTCTCTACCTGTCTCTCTATCTATCTATATGCTCAGATTTGACTATTAGGTGATTTGGTCAGAAAGAAGAGCAATTATTAACACCTGCCTTATTGAATACTAGACTCAAATAACATTATTTCTTGTTTAAAGTTGCTCTCTACTTCCAGAAAGAGCTATTGAAACCTATAACAGCTTTTCTGTACTGTCTAATTCAGAGAATTCTGAATTGCATGCTCAGACCTGTGAGGACAGTTGATTATGAAGATGAAGATGTTGTTAATAATAGACTATAGTAATAAAAACAAAACTTTCTGAATTATTGTGGTAACGTATTGTAGTACTATATCATAACTCATTTTCCACCCTCTCATCAACTTTATATGTTGACTATTTTATGAAAAGTTGGGGTTTAGAGAGGTGAAACACAAAGCTCAAGATCCTACATTTAATTAGGAGCAGAAGCAGAGCTTCAAACTCGAATGTCTGACCCCTAGCCTAATGCTCTTTTTTGCAATGTGCTTTCTCTGAGCCTAAATTTATGCTCTGGTCTCAAGGGATGTTATCTGATCCACCCCTATGTTTATCTCAAGAATCAAACACTGAAATCCAAGAACAACCAGCAAATGCTAAGGGCTCTTCAGATTCCCTAGTGCACTGCCAATACAGATATTTGAGACAGTCCTAATGTGGTCTGCTGATAGACTGTGGCAGACAATTCTGAATGGTCTTAAGTATACGGGTTTCATTTGACTGACTGTGGGTTTGAATGTCTCCACTACAGTGTAATGGCTATGGAAAGCTAGGCAATTTATTGTCATGTCCCTGACTCTCAGTCTGTGATTATTTGTGGTTAAAAATAATAATAATTATTTTTTAATACATGGAAAATGACTTAGACTCCTGCATAGTCATCACACCGCATTGAGTCATTGAAGGTGTGACTCTCTCTCTCTCTCTCTCTCTCTCTCTCTGTGTTCCTCTCTGGCATGCATGTACACCCTCTGGTAAATAATATATATATAGAGAGAAAGACATAGATATATTATAGAATGTATCTATCTCTATCTATCTACCTATCTATCTCTTAATCTCTCTACCTGTCTCTCTATCTATCTATATGCTCAGATTTGACTATTAGGTGATTTGGTCAGAAAGAAGAGCAATTATTAACACCTGCCTTATTGAATACTAGACTCAAATAACATTATTTCTTGTTTAAAGTTGCTCTCTACTTCCAGAAAGAGCTATTGAAACCTATAACAGCTTTTCTGTACTGTCTAATTCAGAGAATTCTGAATTGCATGCTCAGACCTGTGAGGACAGTTGATTATGAAGATGAAGATGTTGTTAATAATAGACTATAGTAATAAAAACAAAACTTTCTGAATTATTGTGGTAACGTATTGTAGTACTATATCATAACTCATTTTCCACCCTCTCATCAACTTTATATGTTGACTATTTTATGAAAAGTTGGGGTTTAGAGAGGTGAAACACAAAGCTCAAGATCCTACATTTAATTAGGAGCAGAAGCAGAGCTTCAAACTCGAATGTCTGACCCCTAGCCTAATGCTCTTTTTTGCAATGTGCTTTCTCTGAGCCTAAATTTATGCTCTGGTCTCAAGGGATGTTATCTGATCCACCCCTATGTTTATCTCAAGAATCAAACACTGAAATCCAAGAACAACCAGCAAATGCTAAGGGCTCTTCAGATTCCCTAGTGCACTGCCAATACAGATATTTGAGACAGTCCTAATGTGGTCTGCTGATAGACTGTGGCAGACAATTCTGAATGGTCTTAAGTATACGGGTTTCATTTGACTGACTGTGGGTTTGAATGTCTCCACTACAGTGTAATGGCTATGGAAAGCTAGGCAATTTATTGTCATGTCCCTGACTCTCAGTCTGTGATTATTTGTGGTTAAAAATAATAATAATTATTTTTTAATACATGGAAAATGACTTGGCCCAAATAAGATATTTGATATATCTGTGGTAATGGCAGTGTAATTCATTGCAAAGGTAACCAATAGCAGTTGAAGTTTAATTGGAAATATGTAATGCTAGGAATTAATTATAAGGTATTAAGTAACCACATAGTCTACTGTGCTATGCACGTACTGCCTCAGTTTGGTCATGAAATCTCTGAACTCTTGGAAAACACGTATAAGAGCAAACGCAACTTGCTCTCCTCTATCCCTAGCACAATCCTGCCATCATAGGAACATGGTGGGTAGTTTCTGATACAAAACAAGAAATAGTCTTGGTACAGATCATAGTCTAAATGAATTCAGGACTAGACTGCCTCCAGCGAAGGTGATCTAGAGATAAATTCTGGACTTTTGGTAAGCTAGTTCTTCACACAATTAGTTTTCTTTTTTATTTTTCCCCAGAAATGCTAATTACAATTCAACTTTATTTAATATAAAGTGTTTCGGGAGAAAAATGACCTGTTAAATGTTCAAAAATATCAGTGATTTTTTTCCTTTTACATTTTTATATTGATGATAAAAATAAGAGTTCATTACAGAAAAGACTTAAAAATAAGAAGTAGAAAATAAAAGTCACTTTCATCATATCAACCATAAATATACCACTTTGTCTTCAAATGTTTCCACTGTATTTTTAATGTATATACATATATTTATATGTAGATTCATTGTCTCTAATATATTTAGCATTATGAGGGAGAGAAGATTTTAAAAGATGTATAGTCTTATTTTTTCCCATCTCTACACATTAGTAAAGAAAATGAAAGGTTTGCCAAAGAGGAAATTATTTTCAAAGAACCAGTCTTCAGCCTTAATGAACAAATATAGAGGAAATTGTTTATATGTTGATAGTCCTTTCGGAATCCCTAAAGGTGTGGGGGAACACTATCATTTAAACAGGTAAAACATTCTTCTTCCCCTGCAGTCTCATTTCCACCATGAATTTATTAAGAAAATCTTTTTTTTTTTATTTGTAGATAACACAAAGTTATGTTTTAGTCCAGCCTAAATTAGCGGAGTCTGAATTAATGAGTTTTACCTGTATTTAATTCAGCTTCTTCAAGCATATGTTCTTTCTGATAAAATCACCTCGGGATGCAAAAATAAAGCAGTAACAATTAAAATATGCAACAACAGAGACCCGGCTCTGAGTATACCTTAGGAAATCAATGAGGCACCATTAAGGTTTTAAATCTTGCCCTGAAACTAGGAGGTGAGTAGATTGTGTTTCAGCTTAGATAAGCAATTCCAGGGCATAAGCTTGTCATGGAAAGTATCCCTGAGCCTTCATGTCTCTGGAGGTAAAACTTGAGCTGTGTTAACAAGAGCCTTGCAGCAGAAGGTTCTAAGGCAAGCTGTAAGGCCCATCCACCCCAAATCTGAATGACACTGATTGAGCATCAGCTGGTGTTTAATAGAGCGTCTGGTCTCAACCAACATGGCTGATGAGGGATCTGATACTGAGGACACTGGACAGATCATGAGCAGATATTGGGAACAATTGAGGGATGACAAGCGAAGGTTGGGTAGAGAATGGGGAGAGTTGATTAGAAAGACAGAGCAAGAGTTGATGATGTTGGAGTACAAATAAGAGATGGTTGACCCAGAAATGGACCATTCCCCATTCCCTCATCTATGCCTTGACTATATCCCAAAACTGTGTCTGTTCTTGTTTTGGGGATGTGTGTTTCCTTGTATTGTCAGCAAGTCTCACTTTCTAAAATTGAGGAGAAATGCTTCGTGGTGAAGATCAAGTTGTCATTGTATTCCCAGAATATGGCACTAGGTCTGATACATAGCTATTAATCATTCTTAGTGGTATTTATTAAATTAGCAAATGAAGGAATAAAGTAGAGATGCAGGATCCCTATGACTCAGCTTAGTTTTTTGTTTGTTTGTTTGTTTTTTTTAAGTTTATAAAAAGGAAAAGAGCCAGGACAAATCTAAGAAATGGTTGGCAGTGCCAGATCTGCATATCTGGTTACATTCTGATATTATGTGAAACAATTTGAAAGGCATTAAACATTTATGTTTATCTTAAGTATCAGGTATGGGCTTTGGGAAATACTTCTGTGTCTAAAGGGAGGAGGGTTGTTTTCTTTAAATATGTAGTGATAATTAAGTTCAATGAAGGTTATTTACAGCTTTTTTTTTTTTTTTTTTTTTTTTGCATTTTAAACATTTGCACTGTCTTATACCACTGAGACTCTGAGAGTTTCAAGTCTACAATAAAAAGCACATTGTTTGCCATAAGGTCAGTAGTGTCAGAAGAAACGCCCTGTGCTCCAGGAATACTGGAAGTTCTAGACCTGCTAAAATCATCCACTTCCTGCAATGTTCAGGCAGTTTCTATCCTCTTGCTCCCTGGTTCCATATAGAAGGATGCTCACTAATTAAAAGCATGTTCCAGGTCTCTATCTACCTCATGACTTTCTCTTAACAGCAAAGTGGAGTATTTTGAGGGTTGTGTTTGAGATAGTAAGTGACCTTTTCTCTTTGGGATCTGCCTACTTGCAAAGGAATATTGGCCTTCCTGACACACCATGCACTTGGGACAGAAGTTTAATCCTCAGGGAGAGAAGCCTGTGGTTGTGCAGTGCTGTCTGTGATTGAGTGGATCTACATAATCTATAATTCTGAAATGTAACAGAGTCCATTATGGCGCACAGCTAAACCACATCCTTCAGCCTCTCTTTTATCAGTGTGACAGGTGATATTTAGCTCTCCAACCACTTAACCACTCTCAATTTCCACTGGTTTAGAATGAAGGTGACACTGGGGCCCCTGAAACATCATTAAAGAAGACACTTGACCTTAGGGAACCTAGGATTCGTCATTCATACAATGGATATGCTGATGGAGGTGTTCTCTGGAGTGTGAAAATAATAAAGATGAATGGGAAGTAGATAGCTATGTCAAGTGTGCCCATGACCACTCTGAGGTTTAATGATTCACTGGAAAGATTCATAGAACTCAGAAGTTGTTATATTCACTGTTAAAAATTATTACAGCAGAAACAAGGTGGGAGTGCAGTGATAACATAACTGGACGCATATAGAAAAGGTCCTGGTGGCTGCATCCTAATCCTTCTCTTAGCACACTAGGTACATACCTCTTCTGATACAGGCTAGCAGAGTCTGAGGATGGCTTACAGTTTGAAGACCCTATTGGGAAGACTCTCTCTCTCTTTCTCTCTGAAGAAATAAGTAAATGAACTTGGAAAATAATACAACAGAAAGACACAAATTAAAATCAGTAAAGGGGGTACCAGCAGATGGTCTAGTGGTTACGTTTCTGGGCTCCCACAGTCAACCACAGTCTAAGTCCCAGACCCAGTGGCTTAAAACTCACTCCAGGCACTTATGTGTGCATGCCCAAGATCCTGAGAGGAGAATGGAGGAGAAGCGGTTGCAATGTGGCCATCCTCCCTGGGAAGTAATTTCTCACTTTCTGTCTCTCTCTGTCTCTCTGAAGAGCACATGTTCTCTATAGCAAAAAGCTCTCAAAAAAAAAAAATCAGCAAAGGTAAAAGGTGCATTGGATGAAGTCCATGAAAATCCAGGTGCAAGCTTCCAGATGTCTTCTCCTTGTGGAGTTACGTGGACACCCTTGATTCTGCCAGCAAAGATGTACAGCAACACCCATAAAGGCCACCAGGGAAATTCATCTGAGCCTTGGAATCCAAGGTGTTTACTGAACTGGATCAGTTATATAGGTAAACAGTATCTGTGTCCAAGCTTAGCTATTCCACCTTGACTTCAAAACAGGTATTCACTCTAAATAGCACTTGTTGACAGAAACTATCTGATCCAACTAGTACAGCAAGCCTCCAGGCATACAAAAATACTTTTTTATCAAGCAGAATATTCCAAGAACTCATAACTCATTTCTCAGGAGATAGCCAAAGGTCAGACCTGAAGACAAGCTTTTCTTGGGAAGATGCATGGTTTAAGCAACCCAGGTCTGCTAAATTAATCCTTTCCACACAATACCCAATTTCAAAGTATTGTACCCATCTATGACATTAGGTTACTTAATGTAGTGGGAAAGTACTGATACAACTGAGGTCTGTATTTTAGCCACGACATTGCTACATTCAGCATATCGTTAACAATTTCTGATTGAAGGAAGATTGCTCGCACTTGTTCTTCATTGTGAGGCAATAAACCTTCTATGTGTAGTACATATACATATTAAGTACTCAAGATTTGCTAGATGAAAGAAGGCATGCACAGTTTGGGTGTTAGAGCATGTGTGAATCTTATTCTTTCAAAGTTCTGAGTCTAAAGTCACTTTCTGAGACTCATTTTTCTTTTCTTTAAAATGAGAATGACCATACTTGCTTTTCTTTCAGAATCGCTGGATGACTGAATATATTCCTACCCCTCAATGTCAGCATGTAAGTAATAAATTGACCTGGTTTCATAAAGCGCAGTCAGAATTCTTCATCCTAAGAAAGCCCACTGCCTACCTATGACTTTATTCTTCATGGGCTGAGTGAGTTTTGAAACAAAGTGAATCCTCATTCACTTTGCCAGATCTTTGCTCTAGTGACTATGAGATAGGCACCACAACCCAAGTACAAGTATTCTGATACAACAGGATTCCTGCATTTTACACTTGTAATGATATTTTGGTTTATTTTGCATCTTATCAGATGTCTAAAATGTACATATTAGGCTTCAAAAATTATTTTTTAATCAGCTTATTAGAGAGTTCCACATACAATAAAGCCATGAAATGGCAGCAAATCCCAGCTGCTGTAAAGAGCGCCTTGCAACGTGACAGATTTGGGTCAGTATCATTAACAAACTTCCAGATTGATGTTGCCAGCTTGATGATCACAGAAAATGACAATTCCCTTTTGCATGGGACAGAGGGAAAGA
>NW_006203694.1:291453-323451 GCF_000334495.1 Tupaia belangeri chinensis
AAAGAGGATTTGTCACACTTGATCATTCCGCTCATCCATTGGCTTGGTCCAGGCAGAATCCTGAACCAGATGCTTCTGTAGAAAGGATGTCAAACATCTCCATAGGCTTGGAGTTGAGCTTTGAAATGACTCAAGTGCTTGTCAATCTCTGCCACCAACACACTGCATGACCTTGGCTAGGTCTGTTTACCCTTTGGCTCTCTGTCTACATGGATTCTCCCTTATTTTTTGTATAATTTAGCAAATGCTTACTGAGCACATATCTGTTGTCTGCTGCTGTGTAAGTACTAGGGCTGAATAGATAAACATCTCCCAAAACTAATATTGTGACTTCATAGTTGTTCTACCTACACACATATGAGTATCAGTTTATTCCACAACACATAGATACTAGAAATGTCACTTTTTTTTTTCTTTTGTAATTCTATTATGTTGATTCAGGTTGTGACCTACCTGAGTAAAAGAAGAGCCATTGCATTAATTGAGAAAGTTCCCTTGGGCCTACTTTTAGATACAGCAACAATTAAACACACACACACACACACACACACCAGGAAAATGAGGCAGAGGCCAGGACCTTTGTCACTACTGACTACTGCATGTCACCATTATCTGGAGATGCTATGCAGGAATCCTGTGTGATTTTGTGGGTGCTGCTTCTGTAGAGGGCTTTGACAGAGCCTCTCACGTTGTCCTTTTAGCAGCCTCAGAGTCTTCACAAGGAAATCTACACATTATTCTCAAGTCATATACCTGGTGTAAGTTTTCCCAGGCACCCAAACTAGCAGTTAAATTGATTCAGTTCCCCATTTGTAAACAAGATGCAGGCCTCCATTTGCCCCCTCTCAGGAAACTGAAGACACAATGTCATGCCCCAAAGAACATATTCTTTCTAATATAAGTACTTGTCACTCTCTATCTGGCCTCCAGCAACCTCCACAGAGGATACAGCTTTGTTATTTAACAGGCAACTGCAACCCTTCCGTGGCTTCTATAACAAAATACACAGACTGGCTAGCTGAACAAACAGAATTTTAGAAAAAGTTTTACACACACACACACTTAAGTTTATTTATTTATTTCATCCATGAGAGAGACACAAGCAGAGAGATAAAAACAAAGAGACAATATCTCCAACTGGGTTACAAAGTTGAGATCCACCTCCAGCTTCATCAGCCCTGGATCATGGACACGCACATGCCTGGCATACCAAAGGACGTCTCCAGTCACAAACCTAGAACCTGTCCATGCATGTCAGCCATGCAGGACATTGTACTTTACCACTGCACCACCATCAGATTTTTTTTTCTGTCATAATTTTGGAGGCTAGCAATTCAAGATCAAGGTGTTAGTAGGTTTGGTTTCCTCTTAGGCCATTTCCCTTGACTTACTGATGTCCTCACAAGGTCTTTCCCCTCTGGATAAATATCCTGTCTCTTTATGAGTCCAAATTGTTTTCTTATGATGCTACTAAAATCAGCCTAAGGCCCATCCTAACAGCCTCATTTTAGCTTAATTACCTTTTTGAAGAACCCAACTCCAAATACAGTCATATTCTAAAGTACTGAGTGTTAGGATATCAAGTATATGAATTTTGGGGACATAACTCAACCCCTAACAGCCATCAACACTACCTTCTCCTGAATGGGATATCGTTCTTCTAGACTGGGAACAGTAGCCATGGAGTTGTGTACTGCATCCATTCTGTTAATCTTCCAGGTGAAGATTTTTGCAGAATGATTTCTAAAATGAAGCAGAAGGTATCAGAAGCTGTTGATTCTTTCCAAACGTTGAGAATAGCCATTAAAGGACAAATGCTGCCCATTTATGGGTGATACGGGTAAGTACATGGAAAAGAAACTCATTATGAATGGTCACCTCTTTATTTATGATGAGTTTATATTCAAGAAAATCAGACACAGTTAATCTCTCAATCAGGATATGGTGCTTCATTAATGATAATCATAATAACTATACTTATCTTGTTTTTGCTATGTATGTGATACTTTATAGGTATAATCTTTTTAATATTCCAATTTTAGAAGTTACTTTAAAGATCAAAACCAAAAATGTGTGGGTCCAACAGATGGTGTAGTGGTTACTGGACTCCCAGACTTCCATATGGCCGACCAAGGTTTGAGTCCTGCATCTGTGGTTTGAAAATTCACAGTGGGCATGTGTGCATACATGCCCAAGATCCCAGGAGGAGAATGAAGTCTCCTTCAGGGATTGCGACATGGCCATTCCCCTTGGGGAGTAATTTCTTATTCTCCTCCTCACTATCTCTGTTTCTCTCTCTCTCTCTCTCTCTCTCTCTCTCTTTTTCTCTCTAGTGAGCATATATGTCCTATGGCAAAAAAGAAAAAATACTCTAAAAAATGTTTAAGAAATGTGTACAAATGTTGCACTTTTGGAGGATGAGGGAAGAATAATCAATATTGATTTTGCTCCTGCTGCATGCAAAGTGCTATTCTCAATATTTTTTTCCCATAGTCTCGTCAGTCTTCCTGACAACCCCATGAGGTGGATGTTAACATCATCATATAAAAATGATAAAAAAAACAGCCTTAGAGAAATTAATTAACTTGTCACACAGATAACTAGGTGTAGGTCAGAATACATCCTCAAGGGAGGTTGACACCAGAGCTTGCGCTCTTGCTCATTACTCTAAAGAGGTGAATGGACCAGGTGGATTTTTCACATCACTCGACTGGCCCAAAATTAAAATGAAACAAGTCCTTCAGAGTGGGTCAGTACTTAGCCAAGTAGGTGGTTCATATACAGCTACTGCAGACTGTGAGAAGATCATTACACAGAAGGATTAACCTTGTGTTCAGAAAATAAGTATCAAATAGCATCAAGGGTTGCTATGAGTTATGTAGGAAGACATGACAGGAGAAAGCTGTGTGACTGGGAGTCTTACAGCAGGCAAAATCAGAAAAAAAAAGTAGGTAAATATATGCTCTATGAGTTCAGATTCAAAAGCAGGACACTATATCAGGAAAGGAATAGAAAGATGGCAAAAATAATTTGCAAGCTCCTTTTTTTTCAGAGGCAAGAGTACTAGGTAGAAAATCAACACAGAACTTCAAGAGACTACAGCAGGTACATTAGCACTGGGATCCAAATATAGAGAGGAGAAGCAGAAGAACTGACTGGATGCTGGGTATGTTGGATCATATGTTGTATTGCTTGAATTCTGCAATGCCAGCCAGTTGCTCTCAGGATTATGTCAAGTATCCTCATATGAGTTGTAAGAGCCTTCCTTATATGACCACATCATACTCATATCTTCTGCTAGTGGTACTCTGCACCCCCACTCCAGGTTACTCTCCCTCTTTCTCTCATCTTCAAGTGAACTGGACCACTGCTTAAATTGTTTACTGTGCATGGAACAATATTCCTATCCTCTCTTCAACTTGATTTATCATTCAAGACTCTTATTAAACATCAGACTTTTAATGCTTTCTCATCCAATATAGGTTAAGGATCTATGTTGTGTGTTCCAATATTATCATATGCTCTCCTCTCCCTAACATGTATCACACTTAAAACATAGTCTTTTTGTTTAAAGTGAAAATTTCAAAAAATATCTATTGTATGAAAAAATACAGACTTGAACTCTAACACCTTCGATTTCTACTGACTAAGAACAGTATTATCCAGATCATACTTTACAATTAAACTTGTAGGTGATAATTGCATGACTGTAGCTCTTTGGAGAGGTGGCCTACGTGAGTTGGGTTCGTAGCAATGCCTGCTGGCCTCAATTGCCACATCAGAATTCAGTTAAGCAGACTCACCAAGTTCTTGGCTTGGCAAATCTCTCCTAGCACATCAAGTTTCTGCAGTATTTGAATGAAGTTTTTTTTTTTAAAAAAACACTCCATAATGTTCTATTAATTTAGACTGAGTATTTTTCCCTTCCTACCTTCTGCTCAACCCTAGCCCTTCCAATTTGCAGGTGTTACTTGTGCTGGAGATGTAGGTGGGATTTTAGGTGAAAGTTTGTTCTTTTTCAGGACTGCAGTAGCAGCTCTTAATGCACCAGCGCAGAGCTCACTCTGCCATTCTTGGCTGGGTTGCTAAGCAACATCCCTGCTTGCCTGGTGATGGGATGAGGTTGTACCAAGCTTTGAAATGGCACAGGACACTAGGAACAGTCACCAGGAGTGAGCTTCATCTCTTGCAAATTCAGTTTTTTATTCTCTTAGATGTCATTTTTTGCTTAAAAATTATATCTCTTCTGATTGTACCCTGCTCCCACTTCTTGTTTTAAATGTATTTGCTGCTCCCAGTCTCTTACAAACTTCTGGAAGGCAGAGATTTGTGTCATACTCTTCACTCAGCTCTGGTGCCAGAGAGGATTTCAGAGGAGACACACACATACACGGGGAATCTAAGGGGTATAATGACACAATGATTTCAGGCCCAGTCTTGAGGCATGACTCAAAGGAATAATGAAAGCTGATGTCTATTGAATGCTTACTGTGTGCTAGGGAGTTCTAAGTAGGGCTATAACTGCATTAATTTATGAAATGGGTGGAAATTTGGCAAAGAAATGTCCTCATGGCAACCCCATGAAGTATGTTATTCTTCTTCAACAGATGAAGAAGCTGAGGTACACAGAGGTTAAGTAACTTTCTGAGAAGAGGTCAACTAGTTTGTAAGCAGCAGAAGGAAGAACTGAAGCCCTTCAGGCCTCAGACCCTATTATACCAACAAACCGATTTTATTTTTATCATTAATATTTATGTTAAATTTAAGTAATTAAAATCTAAACTTTTTTTTTTTCCTAGAGGGTTTGTATGCTTTGCCAGAGAAAGGCATGGAGAGAGAGAGAGAGAAAGAGAGAGGAAAAAGCACCCCCTATGGGGAATGGTCACATTATAATGCCTTCTCCATTTCTCCCACTCAAGATTTTTGGCACATGCACATACATGCCTGACCTGTTTCTCGAGCCACTGGGTCTGGTACTCAAACTGTATGCTTGACCGTGCAGGATCTGGCTACTGTAACCACTAGGCCCTGGATCTGGTTCAATCTGAACTGAACTGACCCGTTTGGTACTCTGGTTTTTACATTTGTGCAATGAAAATAATAACTTTCTCTTAAGGATGTGTGAGGGTTCCAAAGGCTACATGTACAGTGCATGAGACATCATAGCATCCCAGTAAATATGGGCCTTTTTCTCCTCTTCTGCCAATGTGTACTGAATCACATTTTCATAGACCTGGCTGACCTTATAAGGGTAGAAGGTGACATTTATATTCCCCCTTTCCATTGGTTTCATAAGTAATCTTTCTACAAAAGAAAAAAAAATGGTGCTTTATATGTCATAGCTAAAGATAATGATTCAGGAACTTCTGAGTGGTGTAAATAATATGAGAAAGGAGGATGACAGCAAAAGGCAGTGAAGCTGTCTTCAAAGAACCCCACCTGATCTCTACATAAGCCACTCTTTATCTTCTCCTATTCATTCAAAAGATCTCCTCTAGCTATGTAAGTCGACACTGGATAGGCCTGAGATAGACTTCTGGAACCTTGCACCAGAATGGTTCCTGCTGTATTCACCAGGTAGATATGTGGGAATTGACCTCTTTTACATGATCTAGCTTTGGGGACAGACTAGTTTCATCTTCTGACTTTAATGCCACTGCTCACTACCTGTCTATTTCACTCCTTCAGTACTTCTTTTTCTCAAAGAAGAGCAAAATACAAGTCAGTAACACTTCACTGAAGAGGTAGTAGCCCTACCTGGAGCCAGTAGGCTTCCCCAAGGTGTTTGAGAAGGAATGAGAAAGGCATTTAGGCCCCCAACCAGATAATGTCCTTCCCCAGGCAGCTTGCTCCTCCTGATCCCAGCTGAAGCTCAGTGATTCCAAGTGTCAGTACATTTAACATTATCTGGATGCCCTTAACTCTTGGCTTGTGGCGGGATTTAATGATTCTGCATTAAACAGCAGTGCCAGATTCTTTTTAGGGACTGGACTATTCTTTTTGTTTGTTTGTTTTGGTTTTAGGTTTTTGTTGTAGGGCACATGCATTCTCCAGAAAGAAGACAGACAGAGACATTCAGAGAGAGGCAACGTGATGAATCACTTCTCAGCGGAGATGGCCATGCCACAATACTTTCTCCTCCTTTAACCTCTCGAATTTGGGGACATGCAAGTACACATGTCCAGGCTGATTTTCAAGCCACCAGGTCTGACTCGAACCATGGTTGGCTATTTGGGAATCCAGCACCTTAACCACAATACTACCTGCTAGCCCCAGGGCTGGGCTATCTATTATCAATAGATAACTTTGTTAGAGCACTTAGGTGCACTTATTAAGGAAACAGCATGCAACATAGATGTACTTTTGGATATTGACATCATAATTCAATCACTGGCTATGTGGCCAGGGGTTACTTCATATTTCTAAACTTTCAGTTTCTTCATGTAACTGAAGTGGCAATTAACACTCATCTCATTGAGTTGCAAGAAAGTTAAATAAGATACTATGGGAGTTCGCAGATAGGACAATGGTTAAGGTGATGGATGCCCAGATGGTCAACTGAGGTTTGAGTCCTGGACCTGGAAGTTTGCTTTCTCACTTTCTCTCTCTTTTGCTCTCTTTCTCTCTCTCTCTCTCTCTCTCTCTGTGTGTGTGTGTGTGTGTGTGTGTGTGTGTGTGTATGTGTGTGTCTCTAGTGAATTTAAAAATAATAATTGAAATTAAATAATTCATATAAATAAATAAATAAATTGCTATGGAGACACGTTGGTGTCTCCCAGAATTCATGTGTTGAATCTAATACTCAATGCACTATTTAGAGGTAAGGAGAGGAGACCAGCAGTTGGCGTGGTGCTTAAGGCGCTGGACACTCCCACGTGGCTAACGATGATTCGAGTCCCAGACCTGGTGGCTTGCTTTCTCAGTTCTCCCCCCCACCCCTCTCTTCCTCTGTGTCTCTCTCTGATCAAATTAAAAAATAAGTGAATGGA
Source organism: Tupaia belangeri chinensis (assembly GCF_000334495.1). Lineage (NCBI taxonomy): Eukaryota > Metazoa > Chordata > Mammalia > Scandentia > Tupaiidae > Tupaia > Tupaia belangeri. The sequence continues at coordinate 298,443 of NW_006203694.1, forward strand.
TAAATAAAAATAAATAAATATTTAAAAAAAGGTAAGAAGAAACAGAAGATAGCATAATGGTTATGTAGCTGGACTCTCATGTGGTCGGCCACAGTTCGAGTTCTGGACCCTGCATCTTAAAACTCATGCTGGGTGAGTGTGTATGCATGCCCAAGATCCTGAGAGGAAAATGGAAGAGAAGGAATTGCAGCATGGCTATGTCCGTTGGGGCGTGATTTTTTGCTTTCTGTCTCCATGACTCTCTCTGTCTCTCTGGTGAGCATATGCACTCTATAACAAAAATCTCTCTTAAAAGAAAAAGAGTGAGAGAGAGAGAGAGAGAGAGAGAGGAAGCCTTTGGGAAGTTATTGAGTTATGAGGGTCCCACCCTTATTAATGAGGATTAGTGCTGTTATGAAAAAGGCTTCGAGGAGCTCCCTTGATTCTTCTACCATGCGAGGACATAGCAAAAAGATACCATCTGTAAGAAACAGGCCCTCTAAATGTGTGAGTGTTTTTATCTTGGACTTGACAGCCTCCAGAACTGTGGAAAATAAAATTTTTTGTTAATAAATGATCAAGTTTAAGTATTGTTATAGTAGCTCAAACAAGCTAAGACAAAAGATAACTTGCATGGATTTCTTACTAAAATACTTGGCTCATGAAATAAGAACAATTGATTTTAGCTGTTATTATTAATTAATTTGCATATCTGTTTATATTTTTATTCATGTCATTTATTTAACAAACACTCTTTCTATATAACACTGTGTAGTGTTCCAGCTCTTTAGAAGAACCTAATTCTCATAACCGTTTTAGAAAAGCTCTATGAATAATTTCCTTTTTACAAAAGAAGAACTTGAAGCATAAAGAAGTAAAATACCTCAGTCAAGTTGTCAGTAGTAAGTATGTGGGCTCTAAGCTCTGGTTCCTATCTCCAGGTCCGAACTCTCAGCCACAGCATTAACTATTTTCTCAAATCTGGAGTGATGTCAGGTGTAATAGTCAAATCATTAATGTAGGAAATAAAATTTTGAATTCTAAATCTGGTTCTGTAGGTACCTGATATTTTAGAAAATATCCAGGATCTGGGTCCAGTTTTTTTTTTTTTTTTTTTTTGAGAGGTTTTCACTATAGGGCGCGTGCACTCACCAGACAGACAGAGAGAGAGACATAGAGACAGAAAGCGAGAAATCACCCCCCAGGGGGGATGGTCACGCCGCAATCCCTTCTCCTCCATTCTCCTCTCGGGATCTTGGGCACACATGCACATGCACCCAGCGTGAGTTCTAAGCCACTGGGTCCAGGACGCGAACCCCGGTCGACTACGTGGGAGTCCAGCGACATAGCCATTACGCTAACTGCTGGTTCCCTGGGTCCAGTTTTTAAACTCAGAATTTTCTTGTACACTAATAAAACACTAGGTGATGTTATTATTAATCTGTCTTTATGTATTATACAATTAATTAACAAACTCTTGGTCCTGTTTATAATCATCTCCTAGTTTATAAAATCAGGCCTGAGCAAAGTCAGACCAATCTTTAGTCCTAGTTAAAGATCACAGGACTCTCTAGACAGGAAAGGCAGCCATTCTTGTGACATCAACTCGAAAATGTAGACATAGCTTTACTAGTTCTTACTTCTCCTTATTATCAGCTTTCAGGCTTTTATTTAAAATGATAAAAGCCATTTTTTTAGGATAAATGTCATCATTTAGAAGGTTTTCAAGTTGGTGAAGTCATAACTGTGGCAGAGGCTCACTGGCTACTCTTAGGAAAAGATAGGTCCTAGAAGAACCAACACAGCTTCAAGGGACAGCTCTCAAGCAAGAATTTGGAAAGTGGAGATCAGATATTCAACTCAGGGAGCAACTCAGCTTGTAAGTCATAAAACCCACGTGTTTATTCTAAACTACTAAATGTCTTTTTTTTTTTTTTTTTACTTACTGATTTAATCTCTCCTTCAAACTTCAAGTTCATCATTGTACCAGATTTAATGAACTAAGCTCTCCGTATGATGATGATACAATACATATCAAGTCATTCTTTTTGTCCTTTAGTCTAGGATATTACTTTTCAGTTCACATGACTCCTTTACTTAGTACTTATCAATGCTTTTATTTTTTTAAGAGTGATTCTTGCTATAGTGCATGTGTGCTTGCTGAGACAAAGAGACAGAAAGCAAGAAATCATCCCATGGAGGAGGGATGGCCATGCCACAATCCCTTCTCCATTCTCCTCTCGGGATTTTTGGCACGCATGCACCTGCAGCTGGCATGAAGTTTAAGACACTGAGTCTGGGACTCAAACCACAGTAGACTATGTGGGAGTTCAGCAACCTAATCATTACGGCATCAGCTGGTGCTGGTACTTATAGCATACCTCTTTAATGCATTTAGATCTAGTGTAGGTTGAGTTTTATTAAAGTGATCACAGCTACTATTGTCATCAAGATAGTTACTTTATAAGAAGATGGCCTTTCTTAAAGGAAGAAAATATTATGTGATCTACATTAAGTTGATATGTGATCCTAGAACAAAGTAGTTAAGGAAACTAAACTCATGATTTAGACTAAATTGGCACTACTTGACAAGGTTTGTAGGATTCCAGAGTGTTCAAGAAAGACTGTTAAGAGATCTTTGAAATATTATTTTAAAATGTATGAGATGGTACTTTTTTTTAAAGGAAAGAGCCCAGCATTTTCTTGTTTCTCAAGTATATTTGCAATCTCCCCCAAACTAATCAACTGTGACAAATTTATATAATAAACTTGAAGTTATTTTATGCTCATTGATTGAAATATATGTCATTCCATTCTCTATGTCTTGATTTGTGAGTCTGTTGTGAAGAGGAAAATTATTCAGAGACTGTGTCACATGTCTTCATTCAGAATGCTGACAATTAAGATCCCATATTGAAAGTCAGAAATGACCTTATAGCCGTAACTGCAGAGAGAAGGACTTTTGAGACAGGAGAGTTCACTCAAGTAACCTCTTCCTTACAGGATTTTGGAGTTGGCAAGACTGGAGCCACTAGTATGCAATTCTCAGGGAGAGAGAGTGGCTTCCACTCAGTCTGAGGTCACTGTATATGTCCCTGACTTACAATGGTTGGACTTGCAATTTTACCACTTAATGATAGTGGGAGCGTCCTTTACTATTTTTTAAATTAACCATGGCTTTGGATTAAAATAAGAAGGATTGCATTCTGCTTTTAACTTTCAGTGTAGTATTCAGTAAATTATAGCAAAATAAGTACACTTATGAAGTACACTGTGTGTTACATAATTTTGCCTAAATGTAGGCTAATCTAAATGTCTAATGTAGGTTAGGCTAAGCTATGATGGTCAGTATATTAGTCTATTAAACATATTTTCAACTTATGTTGAGATTATTGGGATGTGACCTCACTGTAAGTCAAACAGTATCTGCATAACTGCCTCAGAATTTGATTGATACCCAATTGGAAAAATGATTAATATATATATGGTGTATATTTTATTTTTAATCTTTTTTCTAACCCTTTTTTTAAATTTAACTTGTAATATGACAACCTTTGCTTTTTAACTGATCAGTTTTATCCACTTACATTTATTGTGATTATCTGTGTAAGAAGTTTTATTATTGTGTCTTTTTATTTTCATGCAACTAACTTAATGACTTTTTTCTCCTTTTTTGTTTCTTTTCAATTTTTAACTTTTTGCCCTATTAGTTTGAAAGTTACACAAGCTACTATTTTAGGATTAATCACACCTTGCCCTTTGACTCTGTGGTCTCTTTATCTGAGCATTTATCACCATCTAGTGGATCCATATTATCATTACATTCTCTTGACAGACAAGAAAATAGAATAAAATGTTTGTCATTGAGATACTGTTATCTATATAAAGAAACCCAACAAGATATTCCACATTCTAAATTATATCCTTGGACTTGAATAATCTTATAGCCTCATTCCTATTGGACTCTTTGATTTTCTCCCCTTTCTTCTTCCTTGCAAAATATTTTCTTTGTATAATTTTAGCCATTAAAGGGAGCCTTGCTGTTAATGTAATCTTCTTCTTGTTCTCTTATTTGCAGGGGGAAGATAGACTAGGATGCAGAATTTTCCAATGATTTTATTTGATGACTAATAGCCCTCTGTGGTTTCTATAGCAATGCCATGCTTTGCTGCCAGGCCTTATCCAAATAGGCATTCTGTTCACTCTTATGTTTTAGCATCAGCATATTAATCAGACACCATAGATTCATGGTTGCAGTATCAGATTGGTAAGACACTAATTGAATTAAACATGAGGCTCCATGTTTCTTTTTCTGACATCTAGAGGGGAATACTGTTGCCTCAAAGTGCTAGCTAGACCCATGCAGGAGACATTAGAAATCTACAGAACTTTGTGTCCCTTTATAACAATACACTTTCCTACCAATTTAGAATCAACATCTTGATGTCAGAATCTCTCTCACTGAAAATTTCTCTATTTTCCTGAACTTCCCAATCATTAAATAGTTTTGTATTTGTTGTACAGTTTGAAGTGGCTGAGTTAGTATTTTCAAAGTGAAAGAAAGAGGGTTTCCCCCCATAGACAGTTGGTAAATTATGTAGATTGACTCAGGTTGAAGGACTTAATCGAATATGATAAAGATTAGGCAGCATAAAAAGATTGTCCAGCAATCTATAGAGTGCAATGAAAATACAAGGAGTTATTACATTAGGAGTCTTAGGAAAAACTTGGAAGCTAGACATCAAGGAGAAAAGGAAGAAAAGAAACTAAGAAACAGTCCAATTCATTCTTCAGATGTTAAAGATTATAGATGCTTGTTTTACTTCCCATCAAAGTTTTTACTCCCCTTGGTAGGTTTATCATTGAAAATGACATCTTTTAAAATTATCATTATAACTGACCCTTAAATACAAAAAGCATCTTTACACCTTTGTATTTTGACATTCCTTGTTTCATTCCTTTGATCATTGCATTCCTTTCTACTTGCTCAGCTCCTAATTTTTCAACACTTAGAATAACATGTCTCTTCTCTAAAGCCTTTTCCAACCCCATGAACACAGTTAATAACTCTTTCAGTCTCCTTTCTGTGTACCTGACTTCATGATGGCACTCATTATGGTATATTGTAATGACATTTTTTTTTTCTCAATTGGTGTTATGTCTGTCTTTTTTTTATATTTGTGAGTGGCACAAAAGCATGGTACATTTCCTTACAAATCTTTGAATTCTGACATGTTCATTCATCTAGTAGGTATTTAAAAATATATTGGATGATTTACAAGCCCTGAAAAATCTTGTGCTTGATGGATACACTGTGATGTGACCTCTGGCATGAAGGATTTCCAACCCAAATGAAGACCCAATCCTTGCAAAATCTGAGGTCTAAAAAACCTGTTAGTGTAAAGTGCATGCTAAGTGTTAAAGTTGGTATAAAATATATGCTAATTCATAGTAAAAAAAAAACTTGAATATTAAAGTTGACATTTACCATTATAGAAAAAAAGAAACCGAAACCCCCATACACACTTAAAAGTAAACGATTCTTCACCTTTTATACATTGAATTCTTTTTCTTCTTTCACCCTAAAATAAACTGCATTAGAGATAGTATTAACATTATGTCACACTATCAGACTCTGCTGACCTCTGAAACAGATGTTTGTATTTGATGTAGAAAAACTTTATAATGAGAGAGAAATGCACATTCCAGAATTGGAGTCAGTGAGTGAAGGTTTGCAAAGCTGGTTAAGATACAGAAAGATATTCCAGTCATATGATCTTTTGTTTGGCTTTGTTTTTGCCAGAGGGTGTGTGCACTTGCCAGAGAGAGAGAAAAAAAAAAGAGAGAGGGAGTGTGAAAATGATAGAGTACCCTCTATGGAGAATAGCCATGCCACAATCCTTTCTCCTCTATCCCTCCTTTTGGGATTTTGTGCACACGTACTCTCTCTCTTCAGCATGCTTATCAAGCTAGAAACCAGGTCCAGGACTCAAACCATGCAGTTGGCCATGTAGGATCCAGCAACCTTAGCCACCAGGCCACAGTCTAGCCTCATATGATCTGTATTACAATAGAAGCTTGAATGGAATCTAATGTTCCCTTTCTGTGAAAAAAAATAATTAGCTTCCTGAAATGGTCTGGTCAGTGAATAGTGATACTTTCTTAATGATGGTGAAAAGGACTTGTACTAGGCAGAAGTTTAGACCATAAGAACTCTGTTTTCTCTTCCAGCCATAATACTATATTGGTATGTATTTTTCTGCCAGTGAAGAAATGAGGATCCAATTGCTTAGAAAACACCTATTACAAGTACTACCTTACCAAAAAGAGGAACTCAGAGTCCCTACAGACTAAGAAGGAATGTCTGCCCAAATCCTCTACAGAGATGCCTTCAGATGAGTTTTCTTTCTCAAGTCTCATTCCAGTTTAATCTCCAAGTCCCTCACAAGGCTTCTCATCTTTCACAGATGCCAAAAAAGTGTCAGTGTTTTTATTATATGTGTGTGGGGAGCAAAGGGGTGAATGTATGCATATATTATGAGTTAATAAAAAATATAGTTTTTTAGGTACTTACTTGAGAAAAATCTGTCTGGCAGACCACTGCAATACTAAAACTCATCCTATTTTATTTTATATTTGGTTATTAATTTTATTCAAACTGAAAATTTATTTTTGATATGGAAAGCATCTCTATGAAATCTGACACCATCTCTTTTTGGAGAAAGTAGGTGGAAGAATTTCTTCACACACATACACACATACACAAAATCTAAAAAATACTTCATTTCATGGTTGTTTTGTTGGAGGGAAAAATGCAAAAGTGGCCAGTGTGATTTGGAAGAAGGCATATTGGCAAGGGAGTCAGAATATGGGGTTCAAATCCTTATGCAGGCAGTAACTGAGTATGCTCAAGGGCATGCCATTCTTCTGAGCCTATTTCTCAAAGTAAGGAGTTTGAGGAGCTGATTATCTAAGGTCACTTATTGTCCTGTGATTATGCAAATGTGTCTCCTCCCAAGCCCACCCTACTGGCCAGCTTCCATTAGTTTAGTTTATTCAGAACAAGAGAAGCCATATGGGTAAAATAGCACTGTCACTGTATCCCCACCACTGTGTGAGAATGAGTCAAAGAACCACAAGGAATTAAGCATAAAGAGGGAAGAAATCTTAACCGAAGAAATATCTTCTTTATCTATGTCCATTTCCTCCCACAAGGAAAAATGGCAGTGTCAGTTGTACATTACATAAATCTCTCTTTCTTTTTAGTGTTTAATCTTAGCACCTGCACAGCAGAGATCTTTACAATTCATTGCATATCTCCCCTTCTCCCCTCTCAATACAGCACCTGAGGCCTAAGAAGCAACTCCCTCAAAGCTCCACAAGAGGCTGAGACCCTTCTTCAAGAGAGTATAGAAATAACAAACATGCCCAACGGTTTTATACAGTTGCTAGAACGTTTTAGCTTCCAACAAATGAAGATTTTCCTCCTTTTCTTTGAATATTAATTACATTTTACAAATTTTTTTGTGTTTTGTTTTGTTTTGCTTTGTTTTGTTCTGTTGTTTGTACAACAAAAGGGAAAGTCCAGGGCAGGGAATGCCGGGTTAGCAGAGTTTGGCTGTCATCTGGTCCGACTGTTTGAGGATCTCGGTGTTGTAGAGGTCCAAAGCGTGGTTCACCCTGATGATCTCGCTGTTGGTAAGTTTCAGGCGATGTTTCAGCATACAGGAGAACAAGTCCAGCTGGGGTTTCCCCGGGGCCACAGGAGGGGCCAGGCGATTAATTCGGTCCCGAATATCCAGTAAGAGGAGCATCACGGACGAAGAAGAGTAGAACTGGCCGCCCTGCGTGTAGGACTGGTTGACCTGCTGCACTGCGCTGCGAAGCAAGTCGGCGTTGAACCGTAGGCTGTACCCGAACACTTGCACATCCGAGATCTTGATGTAGAACTGCCTCTTAGAGGGATCGGACAGGTCCACGGGGCCCTGGCCAGTCTCATTACGCAGTAGGGTAGGTAGCCGAGTCCGACTACGAAGGTAGATGTGGACCGTCTCAAAAAAGGTTTTCCACCGATTGCCCAGCAAGAGAGTCCAGTTGTAGCATTGGCTGTTTTGGAGACGGATCTTCTCCCAGCGTGGGTAGCCAAATTCCCCAAAGGGCATGTTCCAGCCCTCGGAATGGCTCCCACTGAAAGGGTTGACATAGACAAAGAACATGGGGTCCAGGCTGCTGTTGCGCATCTGGCAGATACGCATGGACATGCCGATCACCATGTGTATGAAGTCCATGCGGTTCTTGTTGCTCTTGAGAGTAAGGGACATGCGCTTGCGCCACCGAGGGTCAAAGAAGGTGTCGAGGCGGATCTCATTGCTGATGAAGGTGGTGTGGACGTAGAGGCGTGAGTCCATCTTTTGCAACAGGTATTTCAGTTCCAGGTCCTGGAAATCCAGGTCGGTCTCGAAGCTGATGAACTGCTCGCTCCGCTCTGAGTCCACATTCTGTGGTTCACAGCGGCCCCGGTACAGCTTGTAGCCCTTGTTGCAGGAGCCGCAGAGTGAGATGTTGGCCAGGCTGCACATGGCACAGCTGTTGTTCCCGCCTATGATGCAGGGGATGGGGCGCTGGCACAGCGTGGTGCTACCGTGGCACACGCAGCTCCTCTGGCTCTCCAGGAAGGTTCCCCAAAACCCATTCTCATTGCAGTAGAGAAGTGACTGGACCCTTGCGAGCCACTGCTGAATTGTCCTGGAGGATAGAGAGAAAATGCAGAACATTAGCCACCATGGCTGTGGGTGAGGATGGAGTTAGTGATCCAACTAATAGTGCAAAACGGGCCTTCCCAAGAAAAGGAAGGATGGGGCAGAGCATTTTTAATAAGGAAGGGCTCTGAATAGACATGGTCAAAGCTACACTGTAGTCCTTCCGATTCCACCAGCTATAGGACATTGTACTTCACCCATCTAATATTCGATGCTTTCCTATGTAAAGTGAAGGGGTTGGCGTAAATGTTCTTTGGGTGCTTGCCAACTGTATGACTCCATTATACAATGGCCCCCAACAAGTTTGATTTAGGAAGTTATACTGCCTAAACTCAGATAGCTCAAATGTCCCTTCTAGATGAGAATTTGTTGAAAAAAAAAAATCTGTAAAGGAAAGGATGTTAGGGATATTTCTCTCTCTCCTGCTTACTCTCTCTTTTTAAATCTTTGCTAGAAAGTGTGTGCACTTGTTAGAAATAAAAAGAAAGAGCCACAGAGAGAGGGAAAGTGGGAAAGCATTCCCCAGGGGGAATGGTCATACTGCAATCCCTTCTCTTCCATTTCTCTTTCCTTTAGGGATTTGAGCATGTATGCATATGTGCCTGACATGTTTTTCAAGCTACTGGTCCAGACTCAAACTGTGCAGTTTGCTATGTGTTTTCCAACTGTCTTCATTACCACACCACAAGTTGACCCAGAGTTATTTCTTTTAGTAACCAGTCAACCTCAGCTTACAAATTCCTCTCATGAAGTTACATAACATGCAACAACTTCAATGAAAACAAATTGTATCTTATGATACTCTAGAAATCAAGTAGCGTTGCCATACTAAGGAATTACATTGTTCTCACAGTAGTTCTTCAAAATATGTAAGAAAAAAATGGTATTTCTTTCATTTTTTCCAGAGCTCCAAATTCCCAGTTTGGTGGCATTTCCACTTCAACATGTATCTCTAGTTGTCCTCCCGACTACCTCTCAACACTGTAAATAATACCAGAGTCTATACCAGGATTCTAGCCACTGGAACAGTCCAGTGAAGACAGATACTTGATCATATAAGAAGTCACAGAAGATGGGTAGTAATATGTAAGGTAGTCAGCTTAGAGGATTCTCATCGTTCCTCATTTTTGTGCAAGTCACCTCCTGTCTATCTTCCATGCTACAAATTATTCCTTTCTTTGCACAGAGTATACTCACTCCCATTTTTTCACTCGAGTCTCACAACACTCTGAAAAAAATAGCTTAGGACTTGAGGTCAGTCAGGGATTGCTTAAAATCCTGGCTTCTCCACATGTGAGTTGAGGTGATACTGGGCGGTTTCCTTCACCTTCTTAATCGTCTCTACCATACAAGGCTGCAGTGAGGATTACATGAATTTTTATGTGACAACTTAGCCCTAAACCTGGTAGGTATTAAGGGTTCGATAAAAGTTAGCACTTGTTATTCCTGCAAAGGGACTGTCAGCTCTATTTTATAGACATGGCAACAGAGGCTCAGAGGTGAATGATGAACTGAAGTCATACAGCTGCTGAGTAGAGAAGTCTCCTGGCTCATAGCTATGACTTTTTACATTATTTATTGAGCAAGGGTCAAGAAAGCCTTTCTAAAGACTGTAGTGGGCTGTGGTGATGGTGATGATGATGATGGTGGTGGTCCATAATCTTCATTTTATGAAGCTGGAAACAGAAGCCAATTTGCACTGCATTCCCTATGGTAGGAATGCTAATACAGCAATCCATCTGTTCTATCATTTCTACCAATGAACCACAGTCATTGAACTGCAAATACTCAGTCAGGAGGTAGGCAATAGCTTCTAATGTCAAAAAACATAGGGGTTGGCCCAAATAAAACTTGAGTTCAGAGTGCCGTTCTGTAACCAGGAACAAGTCACTTTGCCTCTTTTGTTATTCCTGCAAAGGGACTGTCAGCTCTATTTTATAGACATGGCAACAGAGGCTCAGAGGTGAATGATGAACTGAAGTCATACAGCTGCTGAGTAGAGAAGTCTCCTGGCTCATAGCTATGACTTTTTACATTATTTATTGAGCAAGGGTCAAGAAAGCCTTTCTAAAGACTGTAGTGGGCTGTGGTGATGGTGATGATGATGATGGTGGTGGTCCATAATCTTCATTTTATGAAGCTGGAAACAGAAGCCAATTTGCACTGCATTCCCTATGGTAGGAATGCTAATACAGCAATCCATCTGTTCTATCATTTCTACCAATGAACCACAGTCATTGAACTGCAAATACTCAGTCAGGAGGTAGGCAATAGCTTCTAATGTCAAAAAACATAGGGGTTGGCCCAAATAAAACTTGAGTTCAGAGTGCCGTTCTGTAACCAGGAACAAGTCACTTTGCCTCTTTAATCCTCAGTATCCATATCGAAAATGAGGATAACAAAGCCCATCTTATGCAGTTGGTGAGAGGATTCAGTGAGATGATATTTTTAAAGTGCTTAGGAGAGCCTGGCATAAAGCAATTATGAAAAAAAGGTAATAATAAAAAGCACTCGTATCCCAGAGAATAAGCTCTTCCTTTGAAGGTATTGAGACACTCAGGGATTTCACTATCTCTTAGGAGTTGGAGGGAAACCATTCTGTTACATCCATTTGAAAATGGATACCGTTGAAATGGCTTCCCAGCATACATTGCCTTAAATGAGTTGCTTATCAGCTGAGAGAAAATGGCGGATAATTAGTGTGCTTTTGAAAGCCCCTGCCTTTTAAATCCACAGAACTATGCCTGCCCCAGCAGTAAAACCTCCCTCACAACATCCAAAATGTTTTATCGAAGCCCCCATTTCCTTGTCGGTTTTCCCTTCCCCAGGTTCCCAAGCCTGAGAGCAAGGCCCCTCAAAGCACCTAACCCAGAGCCTAGTTCTGTAAATGTTTGCTGAACAAATGAATGTTTGCTGAATGAATGAACAAAGAATATTAATATTTTCCTTCTTCACTTCATTAGAAAAAGAAAAATGAACTTCTCCCTCTCCCCTCAGACCGCAGTATTAGTTTTCGATACCATCCACCCACACAGCTCCAGGCCTCCCCAGTCTCTGCTTCCTGAGACCAATCCTATTACAGCCTGGAGAACAGCAGCAGGCCCAGCCTTTAGGAAACGGAGCTGGAATAATAATGAGCTGTGTGGCTCCCACCTCCCGAACCAGAACATTGACTGAATATTGGGTATGAGTCATCTGATATTTTTGTGAGCTGCAAGGGCCCTCCGCACGGCACTGATTGCGTAGTTCCATCAGATGAGAGCGTCATTTCAAAATGCCTCTTTCAAATGGCCCACACTTGCCCCTGTCACTCCCTCTCCAAGTGACAGGACAGTACTCCATTTAGAGCTCCTCTGTTCCCATCTGCAAGGCATTCTATAACCCCGTGGAGCGCCCCCTTTCTCGTGTCTCATCATTGGGACCCTTTGTCAAGACCACAGCCCCCACTCCTTGAATCAATGCTTCATTGTAGCTGAACTCTCAGAATCCTCAGTGGGGGAAATAAAAAGATGAAAGTTCCTGGTGATGCTGCGACAAGCACCGGGGCTAGTGGTAAATTAGGATTCCAGCCCTGTCGTGCAGGAGGGATTGGGGACAGAGGCCCTCTGAGACGCATTAGCGAGCTGCATGGCACCTGCATCTCCTGACCTCAGAATAATCATGAGGTTGTGGGCTGTATCAAAGAAGGCATTAATGACAGAGCACGAGGACTCAGAGAGGAGGTGCTGTGCAAGGGGAGCAGGGACTTGTGAGGCCGAGGGAACGAGGGAAAAGGTAGAGAACGGGGAAGGGTGATAAAAGAGAAGAAGAGTGTTTGGCGGTGGAGATGGTGGGGGAAATACGAAGCTGATGAGCAGAGAGGGCCTACGAAGGAGACACTGGAGGGAGTGGATGTGACAGGATGAAATTCACAGTGGGAGGACAGAAACGAAGAAATTCAGCCAGGCCTTCCTTTGTTCTAACTCAGACATTTAGGGCGCGTGGACATTGGATGGGCTATTGGAGAGTGGCGCTGGTCTTCCTCTCCCCTCCTGAGAGCAACCTTATAGGTGACTCCTGATTCCCAGGATTATTGAATATTCCTGATTAAAACCAGAAATATAAACTCATTACATAGTTTTGTGTGTGTGGTTTTTTTTTCCTTACTGCCAGAGGGCACACATGCTTCCCGGAGACAGAAAGACAGATGGCACCCCTCTATGAAACATGGTCCATGCCGTAATCCCTTCTCATCTATTTCTGTATCCCATCAGGATTTGCAGTGCTCATGTACGCATGCCCAGCATGGCTATTGAACCAGAGAGGCCAGGACTCAAACTGCCATCGGCCATGTGGGGTCGGCTCCCTTAATTACTATGCCTTGAGGTCAGTCCTTTATGTTTCTTTTTTACACAGAGAAATTCCAACAATGAGAAATCAGCCTCAAATCAATCTCCTAACCCAGCTGAGAGAATCTTTGGTTTACAAATACTGAGTGCTCGCCGTTTACCAGACCTAGTGCTGGAGGCGCTTCGTATTGTCTTCTGAGCAGCATGTATAAGCATCTCAGTGCTACAGATGAAGATAATGAGTCCTTGAGAAGTGAGGTAACTTGTCTGAGATCACAAAGTTACTCCACATTCAAATACCAGACCTCTGGTACTGGTTCACTCTTTGCCATGTACTGTAATGTGAAATTATAGTGATAGTCAAGTAAGAAGAAAGAGGCAGACCACAAGAAGAGAAATAAATTGAAATAATGGAAAAATACTGAAAGTTTGAGCCTGTGAAGGGCCTATTATCACATTCCTTACTTCCTCTGGACCTGCCAGGGTCCCTCTCCTCCATTCACAGATAATTGGGACTCACCGACAAGTGCATCGGGAGAGACTGGGGACCAGGGTAGGAGGGGCTGATCTATAAATACCATTTCCCATGCTAGCTGGTGACAGTCTGCCTCAACCCTGGCAACAGAGAGAGAGAGCTTAATAGGCCAGTTCCAGAGGGGAGGGTCTTACAAAGGCTGACACAGCCCCACTGAAAGGCAGTCGGTATGAGGCAGCGAGAACCAGGTTTTAAAATGCTTTTTGCAGTCCCTAGGGATCCGCAGCATCTTCTGTTTGCAGCCAAAGCTGAACTCCAATACATCCAAATCAGCATCTTTCTGTTGGATGGGATTTCAATTCATTCTGATGGGGGCTGAGAGAAGGGAAGAAAGGACAAAGGAAGGGAAGGCAGGAAGTTGCATTTCTTTCGCAAACTGGAAAACCCTGGAGCCTGGTTAACAGCCACCCACAATAGCCCCAAATGCACCAGTTTGGACACAAAAGCAGACAGCCTTCAAGAAGCAGCCTTGGACATGTTTAGCTTGTCTCCCTCCTGTTCGGACCTGAACACGGAGGCTTGGTTACAGAGGTAGAAATTGATATTTATTGAGAGCCTTCTACAGCGCGGCAGTTATCCTTTCATCCTCACATCAACCTCCTGAGATAGGACCACTCTGAGATTTCCATGCCATGGATAAGGGTGTTGAGAGCCAGCGAGGGACTGTGCTCACCTAACCCCTATGGTCAAACAGCATGGGCTTAGACCAGCGTCTAAGATTACTGGAACCAAACCCAGCACACCCTCAGTGACCCTTCTGTGTGTTTCCTACCGTCTATTAAACACCAAACTGGAGGAGAAACTAGTCCGGGGGCCACAGAGACACCAAAGCCACTCCCCTGCAGGCTCTGTCTTTGCCTTAGCCAAGATTTGCTGGTGACCTGACAGGCCTCCCAGTGACACAGCATGGAGTCGCTTGTCATTTGGAGGACAGTCTTAGCCACCCAGGGTTTCCCATCATGCTTTCAAAGGCTCACATCTCCCATTTAGAACCACCTGGGTGGGGAGCCCAGGCTGGGGTTCCTAATTCAAACAAACTCCCTGCTGATTTTAATTGGAGGTTTTGCCTAAGATGGGAATGCAGTGCTGGGCCAGTGGCATTTTAGGGAAGATCATATAAACCAAGTGCCAAGAGGTGATGGTGCGGGGGGAGGGATAAATCAAGGCTAAAATAGAAAACTATAATCCATAACTCCCATTCGTCTACAAGAATGTGTATGTAAAAGTGGAAAGAGCATTTAAAGAATAAAGTTGAAGTTCTGAATCATTTTCATATTTATGCCCTGCTCTTCTTCCTTGGTGTTATTTTGACATTGTCATGGGTGGCTGAGTAATTCTGGGAAGCTCCACAAAATGTGTACTCCATAGACCATTGCCTAAGCAGGAGAGACAAATGGTTGCTTTTAGGTTTCTGATAATGTACTATTTTTTAGTTGGTGTGTGTGTGTGTGTGTGTGTGTGTGTGTGTGTGTGTGTGGGCTGGGGTGAGGGGCAGTAGCTGGCAACAGGCAGTACAGTTAACCAGCCTTTAGACATATAGTGGAATCAAAAGAAAATTCTGTATTGGTATCAGGCCTCAAATCCTTAGGTAGAACACTACAAAAGTGTCTTTCATTTCCTCCAATTTGTGCAAAATACCTAGGTCATGAAAATTAAATGCTTCGCCACATAGTACATGGATGTGTGTGTGTGTGTGTGGGCTGGTGGAATGTATTTCAAAGGAATACTGTTAATAAAAGATGAATACGTCAATCGTATTGGAATGCTTGGAGCAAAACTGAAAGGGGCCTTGATTTATAAATGTGTTAGTATGAATTATCACTGGTCATTGAATCCACTCTGTTCATCATTTTTCCTAGATAAATATTCAGGTTTTTGGTAAGTATATTTATTTATTGTTTCCATGAGTGAGAGATACATAAAGAGAAAGAGAGACACAGCACCTCCAACAAATTTTTTTTTTTTTTTTGGAGAGGTTTTCACTATAGGGCGCGTGTGCTCGCCAGACAGACAGACAGAGACAGAGACAGAAAGCGAGAAATCACCCCCCAGGGGGGATGGTCACGCCGCAATCCCTTCTCCTCCATTCTCCTCTCGGGATCTTGGGCATGCATGCACACACGCCCGGCGTGAGTTTTAAGCCACTGGGTCCGGGATGTGAACCGCGGTCAACTACATGGGAGTCCAGCGACATATCCATTACGCTAACTGCTGGTTCCCCCTCCAACAGTTTTGAGGCTGTGATCCACCTTCAGCTCCAGGTAGCCCTCTGTTTTGGCCATGCGTATGCCTGGCACACTCAGGGAGGTCTCTGAACCTGAACCTAGAACCTGCTAATGTGAGTCACCCTCACAGAGCATCACATTTCACTGTTGTATCACTGTCTGGCCCAAACTACTTAGTTGTAATCACTCCCCTCTTTGAGATTCTATCATCATTTTAATAACCTGTTTTTCGTTTACTTAGTCCTTCAGAGGATATTGTAGCCTCCTTGACTGGCTTATAAAAATAAAGAAAGAAAATACAAAAGAAGATTTTATGGTCCCTTTCCATGCTGAGTTCAGAATTGTGGCGTGAAGGCATTCTGTCTTACTTGGGGAAGCAGAGTGGAGAGTGGAAGGAACAGTGATAGAGAGGCAATGTAGAAATCCAACGGGGTCTTTAAAATTAGGTTGTCAGGAGCTTAATTGGGGAGGATTATGAAACAATTTTTGCAATTACACAGTTCTGTGTCTGGAAGGAGGTGACAGGCAACATCAGCTGCATATTCAAATTCAGCATTTTGCTTTGGGGCATGGACGTGCTGAAGACAAGTGATGGGAAGTGATGGAAGGAGCCAGAGCCTCTTATGGATGGTACAAGGGCTGGAAGCAGCAGAAGCTCCCACGTGGAGCGCCATGGGAGTGGGTTTTTCTTCAAGGACAGTAGTCAGGCTAGACAATGAAAAACTCAGGACAAAAGACTGTGAAGGGGTCTTATGGGCTTAACCCTGAAATACAAAAGTAGCCATCTAAATAACCATCTGGGCAGTGTTCCTGGGTGAGCTTAGGTAACTACTAAACCCTGTTCTACCACTATTTGACCTTGAATATTTGGGCTTGCAATTTGACCTTGAAAAAGAAACCTGACTTCTTTAACTCTCATTTTTTTCTTTTTTAATAATCTGTCCAATGGGAAAGAGCATATCTACTCTGCACTTTCGTTAAGAACTAGAATTGAATCACAAAGATCCTAGGAGGGTTCCAGTGAAAGGAAGTGATAACTGACCATTAACCAGTATTGTTTCTGAGGGCAAGGAATAACCATGTTTTAGTAATGCCTCAGATAAAAATATTCGTCTTGGTTACTAGAACAGCCCAGTTAATTACAGCCTACTAGACTAGTCCCACTGATTATTCACTTTTCATAGTTCTAATGAATGCTGTCACTATGATACTTGGAGAAGAAAAAGCTAGATGTGGACTTTGGAGTCAGGAAAAAAATCAGATATTGAATCATAGCTTTGCTACTCATAATTTAACCTTGAGCTAATTGCTTGTCCTTTGTGAGCTTCAGTTTTCTCAATTACAGAGTGGAATGATAACGCATTCCTTGCAATTATTCAGAGGCTCAGATAAGGTGATATATATGAAGCTTTTGACATATAGTAGGTGCACACTGTCTCTCATGAAAACAAACTATTGTGTTTCTCTTTAGTTCACATAGTAAATGGTGCCTATGAAATTAGTAATTATAGATTTTTTTAAAAAGCAGGGAAAGAATTCAACAAATGCTATGGGATCAATTTTACATCAATATTAAACAAAATGAATTTTGGCACTTAACCTCTTCTGAACCCCCTAAACCAAAACAGATGGATTGCAAACCTAAGTGTGAAAAGCAAAATAACAACAGTAGCAACAAAACAGCTTTTATTTTATTTATTTATTTTTTAGAGAGATTATAGCTATAAGGCAGATATACTTGCCTTACAAGAAGAGAGGTAGAAAGCAAAAAATAACCACCCAGGGAGGATTGCTGCACTGTAATCCCTTCTTCATTCTCCTCTCAGGGTCTTGAGCACACATGCACAAGTGCCCGGTGTAAATTTTAAGCCACTGGGCCTGGGATTCAAACTGCAGTCAACTATGTGGGAGTCCAGCAATGTAAACATTATGTCATCTGCTGGGCCCCAAAACAGCTTTTAAAAGAAAATATAGGAGAGTACTTCCAAGATCTTGGAGTAGGCAAAGTTTTCTTGAAAGAACACAGCATAAAGGAAAAAAACAATTAATAGATTGTTAATTGTTAAAAAACAATTAATTAAGATTAAAACATATTCATGAAAAGATAGCATTAAAAGAGTGAAGAGATGAGACCAGCAGATGGCATAGTGGTTATGTCACTGGACTCCCACATGGACAACCACCGTTTGAGTCCTGGACCTGGTGACTTGAAAATCATGCTGGGTCCATGTGTGTGCATGGCCAAAATCCCAGGATGAGAAGGAATTGCAGTGTGACCATCCCCACTGGGTGGGGAGGGGGGATTTCTCACTTTCTCTTTCACTGTCTCTGTCTCTCTTTCTCTCTGGCAAGTGCACACTAAGGCACAAAACTCTAAAAACCTTTTTTTTAAAAAGGAGAATGAAGAGACAACTCTGAATGGGAGAATATATTTGCAATTCCTCTGACCAATTTAAGACTATATTCATAATACATGGTTTGTGTCCCCTCCAAATTGTTGAGGCCTCTGGAAGATAATTAGGTCATGAGGGTGAAGGTCTCACGAATGGAATCAATGCCCTTATAAATGAGGTATGCGAGAGATCTTATCCCTTCTGTAAAGACACAACTGGAAGGTGAACCAGAAAGTACTCACAGACACCAAAGCTATGAACAGCTTGATCTTGGATTTCTACCCTCCGGAATTTTAAGAAATAAAATTTCTATTGCTTATAAACTACTTAGTTTATGGTATTTTGTTATAGCAGCCTGGATGGCTTAAGTCTAATACATAAAGCTCTACAAATCAGTGAGAGAAACTCAGATAACCAAAGAGGGAAATGGTCAAATATATAAATGGGGACTTTCTTGAAGAGGATATCCAATAAGCACATGAATCTCCATGTCACTCATCATCAGGAAAATGCACATTAAAACTGTAATGAGATACTGCTGCCGCAGGCTAGTTAAAATAAAATTAAGATATAAAATTTAAAAAAAGATGAAAATTGCTAAGTATTGGTAAGGATGTGGAATAATCAAAACTCTCCTATTATACTGGTGGGGATGAAATTTATTATAGCACATTAGAAAAACTGGAAGTATACACTGAACTCTCCAGTTTACTGCATATAGGAACATACTACATCCCAGCATTTTCACTCCTGTATGTAGCCAACGAGAAGTTCATTAAAAGACATATGTGGGATTTCAGTACTATTTATAAGAACACCCAACAGGAAACTATGCAAATGACTCTCAGCAATAGAATAGACTTGTACACGCAGAACAAAATAAACAAGCCACAAAAAAATAAATAAATAAATAAATAAATAAATAAAAATAAACAAGCCACAACCACATAAAACTACATGGAAGAATCTCTATGAAGGGTACAAAGGTGAAAAAGGCCAGACATGAAGTATCCATGCTACATCTTTTAAAAAGCAGAACTGACCTATGGTGATACTAGCAGTGAAAAAGATAATTCCCTTGAGGAAAAGGTTGATAGTGCCCAGAGGGAAAAAAGGAAGATTCTGCAGTACAGATAATGCCCTGTTTTTTTTTTTTATCCTGTGCTGTCTAAATGTATAAACTTAGTTTGTGTGGAGCAGTAGATGGTGAAGCAGTTACATTGCAGAACTCCCACAGAGTCAACCACAGTTTGAGTCCTGGACTCGGCAGCTTAAAACTCACACTGTGTATGTGTGCATGCATGGCCAAAATCCCGAGAGGAGAATGGAGAAGGGATTGCAGCATGGCCATCCCCCATCGAGGAGTGATTTCTTGCTTTCTGTCTCTCTCTCTCTCTCAGTCTCTCCACAAGTACACATGCCCTCTACCAAAAACCTCTCTTAAAAATAAATAAATAAATAAAATCAAAATTAAATTCAGTTCATGAAAATTCATATTATACACTTATGTTGTTTTCACTGTCTATAGGTATATAATATTTCAATAAAACATTTATGAAATAGAACATACTTTTAAACAACCAAAAAAACACTATAAAAGCTACAACACATTACATGTTTATATCCTTTCGATCTTTTTTTTTCTTTTGCTGCAGGATATGTATGCTTTCCCAACCCCTTGATGGGAAATGGTTACAATGGTCACACTGCAATCCTTTCTTCTTCATCTCTTCCTTCTTTTAAAATTTTGGGCCTGCACGCATGCCTGGAGTGTTTCTCAAGCTGCCAGGTCTAGAATTCAAATGATGGGGTTAGTCATGTGGCATCCAGCTGCCTTAACCACCAGGTCATGGAGCTGGCCTCTCTTTTCAAACTTACTAAAGTTCTTCTGTGTGCTCTCTAATGTGGATCTTCAAAAGTCTTCTGTGTCCTAGACTGCATTAAGAAGGTGTCATAAATCTTATTTTAACAATATGAAAAACTGAAGAGAGAAAACTTATTGAGGGTCACTATGGCCTTGTCATACCACTGGTATTATAACTGGTCATGTGTAATATTTTTTTGAGGGAGCAAGTGGGGAGAAGAATTGGGAAGTAGCTCTGACAAGATAAGACAGAGCTATCTTTAGAAATGATAAGAACTCACTTCTACTTCTAACTCAATTCTATTCCAAACAGGAAGCTACTTCTGAAACCCTGGGCGGGGCTGAGAAAGAAGCCAAAAGCAAAACAAATAAACAAAAAAGAAAGAAAGAAGCAACCTAAAAACAACAAAAAGGAACTGGAGATGCTTATTTTCTTGCCTTATGTCATCCAAGTGAGTCAGTCGTCCTATTTGCTACAAATGCCGAGTGACAAACACCGATGGAAATGGGGTGTATCTACTACTGTTGGATAAAATAAGCCTCCAAGACACTCATGGAAAAGCTCAGGCAAGGGCACACCCCTTCCTGCCCCTCACTCAGATTATATATTTAAGTTGCCACTGTGTTGAGATTAACTACCTCCTTTTTGGGGGGCTTAAATAGAAAAAAAATGCCAAAGAAAGATTGCTATTGAAAGTTTCTGACAGAGAGGTGTTTCAAGCTAGCCTGACTTTATTTTTGTGCTTGTACTTCTTTTTAAATTTGTTTTAAACTTAAAAAAATAAATAAAACTTTCTGGGAAGAGAGAGAGAATGAGAAAGTACCCCTTCCCAGGTGATGGCCATGCTGCAATCTCTTCTCCTCTTGGGATTTTGGACATGTATGCATATGTCCCTGGTGTTTTTTCAAGCCACTGGGTCTAGGACTTGAATCACACAGATGCCATATGGAATCCAGCTACTTTACCCACCACCCCACCAGCTGGCCCTGTGCTTTTACTTTTTATTTTTAGCAGAGCTTAATACATACTGTTCCACATGGAACAAAAGAATTGCCTAGCCATTCCCAGCATTAATTCCTATCGGTCAGGAGCATAAATACAATGAATGGTGTTTAAACTCTTACATTTTAGGTCCATTTGTTATAGAGCAATAGACATTCAGATCATTAGGTATTAACAACTCCCAAAAACTAGAAGTAGCTCAAGATATATCTTCCCCATTCTAATACTACCAAGTTATGCTACCATACTAAAAAGAAAT
Organism: Tupaia belangeri chinensis; assembly: GCF_000334495.1. Lineage (NCBI taxonomy): Eukaryota > Metazoa > Chordata > Mammalia > Scandentia > Tupaiidae > Tupaia > Tupaia belangeri. Next base: position 319,788 of record NW_006203694.1, read on the forward strand.
GCAAAAAAGTCTTCTCCCTCTCCAAGATTCAAGGCTCTAATCCCAGGGATCTGTGATAATGCTATCACTGCTGGGGACCAGACGGTGTTGCAATGGTAAAATGAGGTGCTCTTCCAGGGTGACCACATAGGAAGATTCCAGGTTCGTGTCTGCCACTCTCCCTGAGGACATTCGGCACAGGCATGCCCATAACCTAGGACTGACTGAGACTGGGGGTGATGGTGTCATCAAGACCTTGTTGGGAGTGTGCTCTCTCTCTCTCTGTCTGTCTCTGTCTCTGTCATATGTGGGAGAAATAATAAACTTATTTTAAGAAATATTTTATTTAACTTTATTTATATATTGATTTTTTTTTTTTTTTGGAGAGGTTTTTGCTATAGGGTGTGTGCGCTCGCCAGACAGACAGAGAGAGACAGAGAGACAGAAAGCAAGGAAATCACCCCCTTGGGGGAATGGCCATGCCGCAATCCCTTCTCCTCCATTCTCCTCTCGGGATCTTGGGCACGCACGCACACGTGCCCGGTGTGAGTTTAAGCCACCGGGTCCAGGACTCGAACCGCAGTCGACTCCGTGGGAGTCCAGCGACATAACCATTATGCTAACTGCTGGTCCCTTTATATATTGATTTTAATTTGACCAGAGAGGAACAGGGTTGGGGGAAGGAGGTGGGGGAATGAGAAAACAAGCTGCCAGGGCTGGGACTCAAACCGTGGTCAGTCATGTGGGAGTCCAGTGCCCTTAACCACCACATGATCTGCCAACCCAGAAATAATAAATTTTTAAAAAAGAAAACTCACTCTGGTGATTATTTTCTTTTAACAGAGCACAATTGATTTAAAAAGAGGAAGATTATCTGTGTGAACCTAACTTAATCAAAGGTATTACTTTACAAGTAGACGGTTTTCTCTAGCTGTTGGGGGAGGAATTCAGAGAAATCAGAAGCATAAAGACGTGATGTACCATCATTGCTCTGAAGATGGGTGGGTATGTGAGGACTAAAGAATGATCTATAGGAACATAGAGCAAATCATGGCAACAACCAGCCCAAAGACAGTGACCTTAGTCCTACAAGCACCAAGAGCTGAATTCTGCCAACAACTAAGGGACACTGTAGGTAGGTCCTCCCCTTAGAGCCTCTATGTAAGAGCCTGGCCTGGTCAGTGATTTGATTTTAGCCTGTGAGCACAAGCGCAAGATCAGGCTCTCCCAGCCTCAGACCCAGACCATGAGAATAGTAGGGTAATCAATCTGCATTGCTTAAAGCCTCTCTAGTTATGGTGATTTGATATGCAGCAACACAAAACTAATGCAGTTAGACTAGCCAGGATTCTTCTCCACTGTTTTATTTTACTCCTTAATAAAGTGATGGAAACATTAGATGATCTTTCATGTTCTCTTCCAGGTACAACATTTTAAAATGTCATGATTTTATGTCTCTTAGCCCCTCCAAGCATGAATGCAGGACCAGTCTTGAGCCAGTTTGATTTTATTTGATAGATTTCAAGCTCTTTGAGAATCAGGGCACCCCTTGTCTTGCTTAACATCCGACCTCTCCACCTTGTATAGTGGCTATACTTGGCACATAGTAGCTACTCACTAAATATTTATTGAATAAAAGAATAAATAGATGAATGAATAAAGATTCAGTATAAATATTAATATGACTATTCTCCAATAAGAAAAGAGGATTATGCCTTGGTAGAATGGCAGCAGAAGAATAAATATTCTTTCATAATCCTGACCAAGTCATAAATTTCTGTTTGCCTTACTGTTTTTGTCTATAAACGGGGAGACTAATCTTTGTCCTAGTTATCCCACAAGTTATTTATTATAAATATCTTATAAGATCATTAGTGAGAAAGCTTTTTGCAAACTGTAAAATAATCTATATATACTTGTCTTGATAATAGTTTATTTTTTAAGATTAGGAATGTCCCTAAACCAAATGGGATGAATTTATTCCCTAATTATACAAGAACCGAAGCACCTTCCTGCTGTTACTTTGGCAGCTGCTGGTTAGCAGTCATGCCCTTTCCCAGCAGGGTGGTACCTGCAGGGATACAAAGCCATTAGCATCTGCTTAAACAGAAGACATTCGAAACTCAAGTCAAAGAAGACTGGCTGAACAGTGACAATCTCCATTGACTAGATGGTGAATCACAACCTGGAGTATCATACCTGTAACCAGGGTCACTGCCTCTTAATCTGGTGTAAATCACTCTTTTCTAAGTCTGTATACTGAGGAACACTTGCTTCAATACTTTGAAAAGAGTCAGGAAAAAGGTTTGTATGGCCAATTAAGTTGGATCCATTCTCTATTTTTTTATTTTTCAATTCAACCATGAATACCACTTCCTCCTCCTACCCTGCCACACAATATCCTACAGGATCCACTTAAGGAAACTTCTATTTGTGGGTGGGGGGATGGAGAATTTGTTTCTACCAAAGCACATTATAATGAGGTGAAACCACACTTATGGCAGTGAAGAGTCTACTAATTTAAGATTAGCGTGGTCCCCAGACTCTCCCAGCCTCAGACCCAGACCATGACACAAAAATCACCGAGGACCTAGGATCCATCCCAGATATACTGAATCAGAAAGCTTGGGCATGGGGACAAGAATTTGTGTTTAAAAAGCCCAACGGGTGATTGTGATACTTGTTCGAGGTTAAGAACCACTAGTATAATCCACATATCAGTAGTAAAACTCATGCCAGCACAGGAAGATATATTGAATTCTTTTACACCCAGAAGAGAGATTCCATTAATTCTCTAGTTCATCTTTTAAATGGCTATCAGAGAATAGCTTCCAAACCATAACCTCCTTGTATTTTTCCCCCACTGGCTTTCCATCCTAAATGATAATCTATAAACTCTAGTTAGATCTTCAATCCCTATGTAATTGCATCCGAATTTATAAGTGTAACCTTATTCAATAACAATATAGACAATTATACTAGGCACTAATGTTACTGTCCATTTACTATATGCTAAGAACAGAGCATAGATATGTTAGGTAATCCTCACAATGATGCTTGAGGAGGCACTAGTATCATTTTCATTTTACAGCTGAAGACATTTAGGACTAGACAGCACTGAGCACACGACTCACCAGGATTTAATGGAAGTCTGTCTGGTCCCTAAGACAATATACTTAATCTTGATTTCTACATGCTTTCTGATTTCTGGGTGAAACTAATCTCCTATACAATTCTTCATAAGTATATGTTGTTTTACTGAATGGAAAACCATCCTCTTCACTGCAAGTTTAAAGGATAATTTCCCTTTTATTCTTATCTCAAATGCCCCCTCACTTTAGTCCATTAAATGCGCTGTCCTTGCATGCCAGGCACCTTACTTGTTACTGAAAAAACACACAATTATCTAGAAAAATAACATTTCTGCCTTCACAAAATTTGTGGTCAAGTAGAGGAAGTCTAGAATTAAGCACACAATTACAAATATGGTCAGTGTTAGAAAAAAGATACACAAGATATAGTCAAGACATATATTAGGATATTGCAATCTGGGCCAGTGTATCAGGACAGGCATTGCTAAAACAAACAAACAAACAAACAAACAAACAAAAAATGTAGGTTTATTCTTAAAGGTTGAGTAGAGTAATGCAAACAGAGATTGAAGGGACTCTTAGGTCTTCCACAG
>NW_006203694.1:323550-336133 GCF_000334495.1 Tupaia belangeri chinensis
GGAATGTATTTCTCAGTCTTCTCTTGCAAAGTTACCTGTACTGTTACTTAAGCTCTCTATGACATAGGAAGTACAACAGAACCTATTTTTGTGGGTTATTGTGAAGATTAAGTGAGTTAATATATGTAAGGCATGTAAAATGGTTTGGTACATAATAAGTGGCCATTATGTGTCATCTATTATTACTATTTTTATCTTACTACATGGCCTTGAGCAAGTTGCTCCGCAATAGAGGCAAGTTACTAGGAATAAGAGCTTGATTTAGGCTCTCAGGGATAACCACTCATAATTGACCTCCATGTAAGTGACTGCTGAAAAACTTGATATGCTCCCTTTCATCAGATAAATTTGGTCTGTGGTATGCATGGCACACTGAATACTCATGACTATTTAGTTTGCTCCTACAACTCCCACAGGCTTCTATTTCTGCAGAGTAACAAACACATTTGCTACAAATTAGTTTCCTTTGTTACCAAACCTTCTTATACTAGTTGTATTTGCTATTATTATATCATGAAATTAAAACTAAAATCAATCAATGAAATGAGAGTGCTTGTATAAGTGGAAAGTAATTTGAATTCTGAGGGAAAATTCTACAGAGACCAGTTACTGGGACCAGCAGATGGCGTAATGCTTATGATGCTAGACTCCTACATAGTCAACAGGGGTTCAAGTTCTGGACCTGGCAGCTTAAACTTATGCGAAGCGCAAGTGAGTGAGTGCCCAAGATCATGAGAGGAGAATAAAGGAGAAGGGATTGTGGCATGATCATCCCCTCGGGGGTTATTTCTTGTTTTCTGTCTCTCTGTTTCTCTCTGTCTTTCCAGCAAGCACACGAACCATATAGCCAAATTTCTCTCTTAAATATAAATAAGTACCAGCTTCTGACAAAAATTGCCATTGATTTAAATAAAGCAGAAATAACAGAAAGAGGTTGAGAAAGGTCAGAAAAATCTAGAAACTTTTGCTCCTCTTTCAATAAACCAAAGTTGGAAATATACCACAATGGATATGCTTTATGTGAGAAAGTCAATAAAATGTCAAAAATAAAATGTCAACATTCTCAAAAAAATATTTTGACTTTACTGCAAAAGGCTGGCCTAAGTCATTTACATTTATGTTTTAAGTTAAAACAAAATAGCTTACATATGTGAAGAATGTATATATATATATAAATATATTTTTTTTTTTTGGAGAAATTTTCACTGTAGGGCGCGTGCGCTCGCCAGACAGACAGAGAGAGACATAGAGACAGAAAGCGAGAAATCACCCCCCAGGGGGGATGGTCACGCCGCAATCCCTTCTCCTCCATTCTCCTCTTGGGATCTTGGGCACGCACGCACACGCGCCCGGCGTGAGTTTTAAGCCACCGGGTTCGGGACACGAACCGCGGTCGACTACGTGGGAGTCCAGCGACATAGCCATTACGCTAACTGCAGGTTCCCCTAGAACTTATACATTTTAAGATTCCCTATTCAACTTTACTTTTTAAATTAACCAATCAATTATTGGTCTCCAATTTTATCTGATGAAGAGTCTTGTGTTCCATTTTTTATCATGTGCTACAGGTGATATGTATGATATGTTATTACTCTTCCAAAATAAGGTATTATTTTCATCCCCATCAAACCTATAGGAAACTGAAGTTTGACAACTTACTATTGTGCCAAGGTTACACCAGTAGTCAGTCATGGGCCAGCCAGTGGTATGGTGGTCAAGACTACTGGATCCCACATAGCCACCTGCATGGTGCTAGTTCTGGACCTGACAGCTTCAAGAACATACTGGGTACATGGCATGCATCCCCAAGATCTTGAAAGGAGAATGAAAGAGAAGGGATTGCAGCATGGCCATCCCTTCTGGAAAGGGGATGCTTTCTCTCTCTCTCTTTCTCTATATGTATCTCTCTCTCCAGAGAGTATACACATGCCCATAGCAAACTAGGAAAAAAGAAAAAGTCAACCGTAGCCATCACCTTAGCCTGTGAGACTCTAAGGTCTAAGTGTTGTAAGTTCCACTGCTTTTCTCCTAGATCGTTGTATTTTATTAGGTGCACATTTTATCTTCTACAATGGACGTACCAGCTTTTTAGAAGAAGAAACAGTGTCATCATCAGATATCTAGGATCTACTAATGCTGTGCTCTTGATTATATTAATATTATGCCTGTGAATTGCTTTACAAGATATGAAGAGTTTTCACATATAGCATGTAAATTGACTAGGACATCAATGCCATGGGGAAGCTATTCTTACTATCCTCACCATACAGATGAGGAAACAGAGGACTCAGGTAGGTTTAGAGACTTTTAGAGGTCACACATCTAATAAGTGGCAAAGTTCAGACTGTCAGTCTAATAAACTGAAACTGACTTGAGTTCAATAAAATATAAGATGCTGTATCCTTCTGTTCCACTGCAGGAATCTACAGAGATTAAATCCAGAGACAAGTAAGTATAGAATACAGAGAGAAGAATCAAAACCAGTGTGGATATTGAGGGTCATCAGAATAGAGATAATGATTACCTTAGTAGCCAGAATTTTCTGTAGAAACCAATTAAACACTGTATGGAGCAGGAAATACATTAAAAGATGACATAAGTTCAGAAGCTAAGGCCCCAGGATTGGAGCTTGAGGTTGATGCCCCCAAGAGATTTTCATCTCAACAATGCATAATTACATTGTGCCTGGGCTTCTGGGTCAAGGCCATGTGAATTTAAGAAGTAAAAATAAACCAAAGACCAAGAGTCATCAGAAAAATGCAAATAATTATACTTCTTGCCCTCAAGTTAAGCTTCTATAGTTTGGCTTGCCTCATAATACTATAATTCTAAAAAAAAAAAAAAAAAAGTCAGGTGATAGGATGTAGTGGGAAAAATATCTAATCACATTGTCATTAAGCACCTACTCAATGCTAGGAATTTTCATTTCATTAAATATAGTAGGCTCTGAGAAATGTCTGTTATCACTTTTTAAATTTTTTTAATAGGGACCATTTCCTAGACTACTGGACTTAGAAACTTTCAAGATCTGAAACCTGTTCAGTTCTATCTGCAGTTTCCATTTAACAGAACTGACTGGATGGCCAGTTTGAGGGCTTGAATTGTAGTCAAGTCTATTCATAAATCCTCTGAATGACCCTGAAAAAGTTCCTTAATTCCCTTTTTGGCCTTCATGTCTTTATTTTTGAATGGAGAAGACAATCTAAACATGTTCAATCTATTTGGAAAATCCATAGATTATATAATAATGAGACCCAATTTTTAATGTAGTGGGAAAAATATCTAATCACATTGTCATTAAGCACCTACTCAATGCTAGGAATTTTCATTTCATTAAATATAGTAGGCTCTGAGAAATGTCTGTTATCACTTTTTAAATTTTTTTAATAGGGACCATTTCCTAGACTACTGGACTTAGAAACTTTCAAGATCTGAAACCTGTTCAGTTCTATCTGCAGTTTCCATTTAACAGAACTGACTGGATGGCCAGTTTGAGGGCTTGAATTGTAGTCAAGTCTATTCATAAATCCTCTGAATGACCCTGAAAAAGTTCCTTAATTCCCTTTTTGGCCTTCATGTCTTTATTTTTGAATGGAGAAGACAATCTAAACATGTTCAATCTATTTGGAAAATCCATAGATTATATAATAATGTGACCTAATTTTTAGAAGATTATGTCAACATATGGGTCTAGGGCCCATTTAGAGTAGAAATTATCTGTGCATTCATTGAATGAAATTTTTTGAATGGGTACTATGTACCAGCTTCTGTGCTCAGAAGTCATGAGAAGCAAGCAGTGAAGAACAGGGGGGAAAGACATGTGCATGGAGTTGACAGTATGAAGGGAGAGACAGGCATTCCTAAATTAAGGAATAATGAAAAATTGAGATTTTGGCTTCAACTAGAAAGTCAGAACTTCAAGAAAGCATAAAAAACAAGTCCTGACATAGCCCTTCCATGCAGGGAACATTTGAACCAAGATCCGAAAGCTAGGAAAGAGCCACTGCAGTGAAGGAGGAAGGACGACGCATTACAGGAAAGGGAACAGCCTTTGGGAAGCTTGAAGAGTGTCAGGGGGCAGTGTAAATGTGATTAACAGAAAAAAAAAATAAATCTTAGTGGGGCTGATGCTGAGTGAACAAAGAAAAGGTGTGAAATACCATAAGAGATAGACAGGGGCCAAATCATAGCAGACCTGTAGATCAATTTAATATTCTGCTCTTTCTCCTAAAAACAGTGTGTAGTCACCAAAGGTGTTAAGCAGGAATATGACAAGGTTGAATTTGCTTCTTAATAATTCTGACTGCCTTACGAATAAGAACTGGAAAGTGATCAGAGTAGATTCTGGGGAACTTAGTTAAAAGGCCATTGTAATTTCAGGCAAAGGAAACCTTAGTTTGAACAATAAGTTGCTCATTAAAACTGACTAATTAGCATCATCTGAAAGCAATACTGCTCAGATTCAATTACTAATCTTCTACCAGTATTTTTGAATTAAACCGTTACCCTCTCATTCTTTGAATTATCTCCAAGAGTTGACAAGGACCTTAGAGATAATTGAGCCCTGCTGTTTTCAACTTGTTTTAGCCAACAACAACAACACATCTAAAAAGATCATATATAAAATATCAGTGTTTGGAAAAAATAGGAAAGAAGATAACTATTATGTATTAAATATTTTCCATGTGACAGTCACTTTTCTAACTACATGATGGGGGTTAAAGCATTTAATCCTCCAAACAATCCTATTGACTTAAGATGTGTTGTCAGCACCATTTTATAATTGAGGAAATTAAGGCTCAAAGATGTTGGTAACTTCCCCTGAGTTACAAAGTAAGCAGGTGAAAAATCAAAGATTTAATCTTAGGTAGTCTGACTCCAGACTCTTAATCAACAGTTAGCTCTATTGTCTCTTACAATAGCCAATCAGTAAATAGTTATTACCGCTCTATGATTCTATTGTTACTGTCATTATTACCATGATTAATCTTATGTGCCCTGTATCTAGGATAGTCATTTCAAACTAAAATTTCACCTATTGTACCTACTCTCCAGAAAAGATTCCTCCAACCTCTCAGTATTCATAATATGGTATAAGTAATGCTCTTTGACTTCTAAGGCTAAGTTGTAAAAAGTATTATAACTTCCTCTTGGTTTCAGGATGCTATATGCTGTAAAAAGCCCAGGCCACATGGGCTCCAAAACGATGACCACCATAATTGCTAACTCTGGGAGTGAGCATTTTGGAGGCTCAGTCCAGTCAAGCCCCCAACAGCACTATTCTCAGCCAATTTGGAAGACCCCAGCTGTACCAAGTCAAACTACAGCATCATGATAGTTAATAATAATTTAGTATTGTCTCAAGCCACTAAGTTTTGGGTATATTATTTTATATCAGTAGATCATCAAACTATCTCTTTTATCTTGTAACCCAATATTAAATTTCCAGTAAGCCTTGTAGCCAAGTGCCAATGAATGATCTGTAGTTGACTTCTCACTAAATGATACAGGTAAACATCTCTTTGAAGTAATGGTAAATTAACTGATAAATATTGATCTTGGGCACATTATTAACATCTTTGTGCCTTAATTCCATTATATAAAATAGAAATAGTATGAGTACCTAGTTCATAAGGTGATGCTGAGGAGGAAATTAGTTAATAGAAGATGCTTAGAACAGTGCCTGACCTTTAGAATACATATATTAAATGACAACTATCTCCATCTCTCCCTCTCTCTCTTTTTTTTTTCCACTTCCAACTTCTGAGTCAAGCACTTCACTAGGTTCTTTAATTTTTAAAATCTTAATCTTCATACTTAACCTGAAGGCAAGTGTTATTATCCCATTTTGCATATACAGTGCAGGTACTTATTAACAGCCCTGTGGCTGGTAAGTGATGAAGTCAGGATTTGCACCCAGTCTATTTGTATACCTAATTCCCATGCTTTCCCTCTTCTCTTCTGTCATCCAGCTTCAGTAAGGTCCCTCCTTTGTGAGACAAGCAGAAATCTCAGTGACACCTGTTGTAACATGACTCCTGCTCAGCACACTCATTTCCCATGGCAAGCAGACAAATTGAAGCTGAACAATCAGTTCACTTACAAATACCAGCTCACTCAGCTGGAGGAAGCTCAAGGTTCCCAGTGTTAGCACCTCTGTCTGACACTGCTCCATGGCAGAGAGGCCCTGCCTGTGTGAGAAATGCTCATTAAAGCTACTCATTCAGATGTTAGGAAGCAGCTCACAGCCAGGCCAAGGAAGTTTAGCTCTCCTGGGAAGGCTTCAGAGGAATTCACTACAGAGCCCAGTTTCCATGGGCTCCCACCCCTGGTACCCAGAGTTCTACAGTCCTTAAATAAATATAATTGAGTGACATTTCAATGGTGGAAATCTCAACACCGTCTCTACATGAAAATGTTGTGATTAGGGCAAGTTATTTCATCTCAGAGGAAAGGGGGGCAATACTGTGAGGTCTTTTTCTGAAAGTCACAGTAGTGGCAGGACATCTGACCGCTTGCATGGGAAGAGCAGAGACTTATTCACAGACATGGAAATCTGCACTCAGAGTACTTACTTGACTTTCCCAAGGCCACTCAGGCTGCTAAACCTGGGCCATGATTTCAAATCCAGGCCTCGTGACTTCACTGAATGTTCTTCATGTGACCCTGTTTTGTCCTTCCCTTCTCCCTTCTAATGCCTGTCCAGCTACTCTCCTTCTGGAGTTTCCCTGTACCTGGAATGTTCCATGATGCTTTGTGCTCTTCACTCTGGAAACCCTGCTCACCTCTAATAAATATGACTGCCCTGTATCTTTGGACCTTTGGACCTGGCATTCTGTTCTCTGAGGTGACAATCACCAAAACTGACAGATGTATCTGTTTGAAGTCTGGTAACGGTTAAATGTTGTCCTACTCAACAAGATCAGCACCCAGTCTGGTCAATCCTGAGCATGCACAGTTTCTTCCCCTAAAGATCTGAAGATCTCTGCTTTCTTCCCTCTGATGTGAAAAGATGTGAAAAGACCACAAAGAGAAAACAATTCTTGTTGAAAGTCATCTACCGCTCTTTGGAAAAATTCTAAGTAATTAAAATACCAAGAGGGGGAGCCAGCAAGTGGTATGTGGAGTTTGAGGCAGCTGGCCAACTGTTACAGTTTGACCTGGCAGCTGGAAAGTCATGCCAGGCACATGTGCAGATATGCCCCAAATCCCAGGAGGGCATGGAGAAGACTGTGGTGTGCCCATTGCTGCTGGGGAGTGATTTATCCCTGGCCCTCTCTCTGTATGTCTCCAGCCAGCGAACACACATGCCCTATGGCAAAAAAAAACTTAAAAAACAAAACAAACATACAAAATAACAAAGATCATCAAAAACTGCCTCTTAATGGTGTTCAAAGTAGAATCATTACCCTTTCTTCTAGTTCATATGTCAGAGTCCTAACAACCATTTCCTCTGAATATGACTATATCTCTTTGAAGAGATCATTAAAATAGAGCCATTGGTGGTGAGCCCTACTTTAGTATGACTGGTGTCCTTTTAAGAAGTTAGGCGCAAATGGGGTCAACCAGTGATGTGGTTAAGGCAGCGGGATCCCATAGGGCTAACTGCATGGTTCGAGTTCTGAACCCAGTGGCTTGAAAAACATGCCTGGTGCATGTGCTCACATGCCCAAAATCCCAAGAGGAGAGAATGGAGGAGAAAGGACTGCAGTAAGTCATCACCCCTTGGGTAGGGCTTTCTCATGTTCTTTTTTTTTCTCTCTCTCTAGCATGTACACACTCCCTATAGAAAAAGGCAAAAAAAAAAAAAAATCGGGACACAGATACACACAAAGGAGAATCATAAAGAGACATAGGAGGAGATAATCATTCACAAACAAAAGAAAAGAGGCCAAGAAGCCAACCTTGTTGACACCTGGATCTCAGACTCTTGCCCCTAGAACTACAGGAAGATAAATTTCTGTTTCCCAAGTCACCCAGGCCATGCTACTTAGTGGGAGTTTTACCTGATTATCAACTGAACTCATCCTCATCTGCTCTAAGAGACATCTTTCACACACTGTTGCCTGTGCTCATGTCTGAATTTCCCACAGTGCCTGACACCGGTCAGATGGTAGATGCCTAACAATCTAAATGGAGCCATGTCAGACACACACTGTGTGGTAGTTTGGGCATCTGTTGCACAAAACTCAGAGGCCATTTTGTGATTGAATCCCTTTCCTCGGCTCTGGTTCAGTGGCATTGCGACTAGTAAGGAAGTGGCAAAAGAAATTCAACTTGATTCACATTCTAAATAAAACTAGGTACGAAGCACCGGGCTTAAAGTAGGAAGGAATAGAGGAAACAGATGAGTGTATAAGGAGCAGATGTTATAATGGGAAAACCCACTGACTAAATTGGAGTTTTAGATAAACGAGAACTTAGACTAAGGAGTCTTCTGTATTAGCTGACACAATCAGGAAAGGCTTCATGGAGGAGGCAATATTTACTCTGCACCTATAAAAATAAGTAATAAAAGAGTATATGGACTGAGTGGATAACCCTGCTCACCTCTAATAAATATGACTGCCCTGTATCTTTGGACCTTTGGACCTGGCATTCTGTTCTCTGAGGTGACAATCACCAAAACTGACAGATGTATCTGTTTGAAGTCTGGTAACGGTTAAATGTTGTCCTACTCAACAAGATCAGCACCCAGTCTGGTCAATCCTGAGCATGCACAGTTTCTTCCCCTAAAGATCTGAAGATCTCTGCTTTCTTCCCTCTGATGTGAAAAGATGTGAAAAGACCACAAAGAGAAAACAATTCTTGTTGAAAGTCATCTACCGCTCTTTGGAAAAATTCTAAGTAATTAAAATACCAAGAGGGGGAGCCAGCAAGTGGTATGTGGAGTTTGAGGCAGCTGGCCAACTGTTACAGTTTGACCTGGCAGCTGGAAAGTCATGCCAGGCACATGTGCAGATATGCCCCAAATCCCAGGAGGGCATGGAGAAGACTGTGGTGTGCCCATTGCTGCTGGGGAGTGATTTATCCCTGGCCCTCTCTCTGTATGTCTCCAGCCAGCGAACACACATGCCCTATGGCAAAAAAAAACTTAAAAAACAAAACAAACATACAAAATAACAAAGATCATCAAAAACTGCCTCTTAATGGTGTTCAAAGTAGAATCATTACCCTTTCTTCTAGTTCATATGTCAGAGTCCTAACAACCATTTCCTCTGAATATGACTATATCTCTTTGAAGAGATCATTAAAATAGAGCCATTGGTGGTGAGCCCTACTTTAGTATGACTGGTGTCCTTTTAAGAAGTTAGGCGCAAATGGGGTCAACCAGTGATGTGGTTAAGGCAGCGGGATCCCATAGGGCTAACTGCATGGTTCGAGTTCTGAACCCAGTGGCTTGAAAAACATGCCTGGTGCATGTGCTCACATGCCCAAAATCCCAAGAGGAGAGAATGGAGGAGAAAGGACTGCAGTAAGTCATCACCCCTTGGGTAGGGCTTTCTCATGTTCTTTTTAGCTTTTACACACTCCCTATAAAAAAGGGAAAAAAAAAAAAAAATCGGGACACAGATACACACAAAGGAGAATCATAAAGAGACATAGGAGGAGATAATCATTCACAAACAAAAGAAAAGAGGCCAAGAAGCCAACCTTGTTGACACCTGGATCTCAGACTCTTGCCCCTAGAACTACAGGAAGATAAATTTCTGTTTCCCAAGTCACCCAGGCCATGCTACTTAGTGGGAGTTTTACCTGATTATCAACTGAACTCATCCTCATCTGCTCTAAGAGACATCTTTCACACACTGTTGCCTGTGCTCATGTCTGAATTTCCCACAGTGCCTGACACCGGTCAGATGGTAGATGCCTAACAATCTAAATGGAGCCATGTCAGACACACACTGTGTGGTAGTTTGGGCATCTGTTGCACAAAACTCAGAGGCCATTTTGTGATTGAATCCCTTTCCTCGGCTCTGGTTCAGTGGCATTGCGACTAGTAAGGAAGTGGCAAAAGAAATTCAACTTGATTCACATTCTAAATAAAACTAGGTACGAAGCACCGGGCTTAAAGTAGGAAGGAATAGAGGAAACAGATGAGTGTATAAGGAGCAGATGTTATAATGGGAAAACCCACTGACTAAATTGGAGTTTTAGATAAACGAGAACTTAGACTAAGGAGTCTTCTGTATTAGCTGACACAATCAGGAAAGGCTTCATGGAGGAGGCAATATTTACTCTGCACCTATAAAAATAAGTAATAAAAGAGTATATGGACTGAGTGGATAGATTAGTGGACTGTTTAGAAGAATATATTGGCTCCTAAATCTTGAGTGCCAATAGAGCAAGGAGGTGAAGAGGATAGATTCCATCTCTTCCTCTTGCATCAAGGTTGCTAGACCTTTGGCATCACTGACTTTTTGGGTCCAATAACTCTTTGTTGTGGGGACTACCCTGTGTAATAGCATGTCCTATTACGACAATCAAAAATGTCTTTGGGGACCAGCAGTTAGCGTAATGACTATGTCACTGGACTCCCACGTAGTCGACCGTGGTTCGAGTCCCAGACCCGGTGGCTTAAACTCACGCCGGGCGCGTGTGCGTGTGTGCCCAAGATCCCGAGAGGAGAACGGAGGAGAAGGGATTGCGGCGTGGTCATCCCCCCAGGGGGAGGGGGGATGATTTCTCACTTTCTGTCTCTCTGTCTCTCTCTGTCTGGCGAGCGCATGCGCCCTATAGCAAAAACCCTTCAAAAAAAAAAAATGTCTTTGGACATTTCCAAATGTCCTCAAGGACAAAGTCATCCCCATTTGAGAACCACTCATTTATATTATAGTTGTAAATTAATTACTTGACCTCTATAAGCTTCAGGTTCCTGGTCTGAATAACAGATATACACACACACACACACACACACACACACATATACATAGGACCTGTTTGTGATGTGACTTGGCCTATTTTTTTTGTAAAGCGATCTCTTTTCTTCTAATAAAAGTGAAAGTAGAACCTCCTAATATGAAATGAATGAAGGCATACTTGCCCTGGTTGAAGCAGGGTAGATAACACCCACACTGCCTTCTTGCTTTCCTGTGGTGCCCTCATAGAAAATTGGAGGCACAACTACAGAAAAATCCAGCTGCAGATCAGAAATGCAAGAGGTCTTTAAAAAGTTCATGGATAAGGCAAACTATTAAAAAAATTATGCATGAATTTTGAAATTATTTTTTGCACCAAAATATACTTGCAATTTACTTCCATTTTTTCCAAGAACTTTTTGGAGTCTCCTTGTACCTGGGAGAATAGAGTCTGAAAGATCTATATTCAGATCTTGGCTCCTTTGCTTCAAAGAGCAGATAAGCCCTAAGTTATGTAAAAGCACGAGCCTTGTCTATCTCATCTATCCTTGTATTCGGCACCATCTATCAGAATACCTGGTATATTCAGGACAACCTTGGAACTAGGTGAGACAAAGAGGTAACTAGGTACTTAAAGAAATATTCACTCTCAGATGAGGACACTGTACTCAATGACCCACCAAGTGAGTTCCTCTTTAAATTTTGTAACATAGATGCCTCAGTTGCTTCTCTTTTCTCTGGACCCAATCTAAGACTCTTGATAAATATGATGATTATTAAGTTAGTTAGCTCCATTTTTTTTCACCATTGCGTTGAGAATGCTAATGTCTGCTTTTCCAATTATTTAAAAATTAAAGGATAATACATGGTAAGCAACCAGAATAATGCCACATAGTAATCAGAGCTAGAAGGCAGAAGCGAAAAGTTCATGGTATATTCAGAAGAACAATGTGAAATCTAGTGCAGCAGAACCAGGAAGTGAGAAGCCAGAGAAAATCCAGAAAACTGTTGGGCTGGACCTTGCAAGGAAGGCCTTGCTTGTCACCCCAAATGCACCATCTGTGTTGCACTTTTCTTTGCAGCAAACAAAAGTAAGCAAATGCTAGGTCAAAGTTTACAGAGGTGAAGGTGGAAGCAACACTTACCTCTCTCTAGGCAGCTGGTGGTTGGGATTGTGGCGACAGCGTACACTCAGGCCGAAGAGCTTGCGGGCAGTGCGTTGGATCTTTTGCCTCTGGGCCTCAGTGGCGCTCTGCAGGAGTTTGTAACGATTCTGCAGGTCCCAGTCATTGCCCCAGTGTTGGTGGATGCTCCCGATGGTCAGGAAGTGGTTGCTGGGGAGACGCTTCATGAACGATTTAAACTCATCTAGCAAGAGACAAAGGCCAAGAGAAAATGATTCAGTATGACAGGCTCTATCGAAGTCGCCTCTAATCCTTAGACCCACCTGCCAATTAAGAAGGCCTGCAAATAAATAACTTGTTTGAGGCCAGTAGAACATTGCACTAGCCTGCCCCACTGCAACTAGAAAGGGCAAGGCCACTGTGCTTTTTAATTAAGCGAATCTGCATACTGCAACCTTGCTCAAGACAGGGCTTCCCAAACCTCTGCCATCAGAATGCCAGCTTTATACAACAGTCTTCTCTATCCAGAGAGGATACACCTCAAGACCTCCAATAGGTGCCTGAAACCTAGAATAGTGCTGAACTAATTTATATATATAT
>NW_006203694.1:337107-348033 GCF_000334495.1 Tupaia belangeri chinensis
AAGACCCCCAATAGGGGCGTGAAACCGAGAATAGTGCTGAAATAATATATATATATATATATATATATATATATATATATATTCATTTTTTCCTATACATACATAAGCATAATAAAGTTTAATGTATGAATTAGGAACAATAAGAGATTAACAACAATAATTAGTGACAAAATAGATCGATAACAATATACTGTAATAAAAGTTGTATGGATATGGTCTCTCTCACTCTTTAAAAATACTGTCCCTCAGTTGAACTGAAACCATGGAAAGTAAAATCTTGGATAAAGAGGGCATACTGAAATAATATTCACATATCATTCATACTTATATTTACTTAATATTTTCTTTGAACCAAATTGCTATTTTTTTACTTAAAAATTAAAAAGGATTTTTATCCAACTCCACACAGAAAATCATTATCATGTTCCGCCAGCAGAATAGTAGCTGTAAAAGTAAATAGGATGAAAATCATGTTAATAAATTCTAGTCAGATACTGTTGCCTGTTAAATGATCAAAGCCTCATGCCTGCTCTCACTTTGAAATATAGAAAATTAGCAAGTGTTAGAGAGGTGTTAAAGGCATGTTAGCACCAAACTGAAACTTTCTTTTTGATGTAATTTGCAGGTTTGACAGAGAACTGAAGCAGATCAACCTTCCCACTCAGGGATCCAGTGTTATTTGAAACTGCCTGTGTGTACAATCTAACATCATCTCACGGTCTGCGTAACTCCGGTGTAGGTGATGAAGACACAAGAAACACTAAAGTTGCTGCCTTAGTTTGTGATGCTGAATTTCAGAGCATCTGCCTGGGTTATAACTTGACACAGCCTTACACATCATCTAGTTGAGATTTCTTATTCTACATATAGGGCAACTGAAGCTTCAAGGGGGAAAAAGATTTTCTGAAGATAACTCAACTGATCTGCAGCAAGAACCAGATCTAAAACCTCACTGGAGCCAGTCAGTAACATGGTGGTTAGGGTGGTTGAGTCCCCATAGAGCTGATGGCATGGTTCAAGTCCCAGAACCAGTGGCTTGAAAAACACATCAGTTGTGTGTGCATGTGCTCAAAATCCTGAAAGTGAAATGGAGGAAAAGGGATGGCAGCATGACCAACACCCATGTGTGTGTATGGAGGGTGGGGGTGCTGCCTCACTCCCCCTCCTTCTCTGTCTCTCTTTCAGCATTCTCATACACTCTCTAGTAAATTTAAATAATAATAATAATAATAATAATAAAACCTGATTAATTTATTGAGTGAGTTGGCTGGAGGCAGAAGACTGGTCCTAATGATTTCATGCAGAAATTTTGGCCAGTTTGACTCTTCTCATGAAGTCATATAGCTCATCTTGCAGAGAGTTTGCTGACCTCAAAAAAGGATAACTGTCCTTCTAATGAACTGATAAGACAATAGAACTTAAAAGTTAAATCTTTTAACTTTTTTTGTCCAGAAGAGTTCCCTATTAACCCTGACAAAAGGAAACATAGATCTCTATTTGTGCACAGAAAATCCAATAGGTCCTTTTTAATCACCAACATTCTGGAGTCATTGTATAATTGATGGCTTTTACTTTGTGCTGGTCATTAATCCCTCCAAGTGCCCTAAAACTGAGTTGTTAAAGTTTAAGATTAAAAATTAACAAACAGCATGGTACTGGTGCAAAAACAATAGAACAGAATAGAGAACCCAGAAATAAACCCTCAAACATAAAACCAACTGATTTTTGACAAAGAGCACAAGAGAATCCAGTGGGGAAAAGAAAATCTCCTCAACAAATGGTGATGGAAAAACTAGATCTCCACCTGCAGAAAAATGAGACTGGACTCCTATCTCTTGCCATTAACAAAAATCAACTCAAAATGGGTCAAAGATCTTAATGTAAAACCCCAAACTCTGAAACTGCTGGTAGAAAACACAGGGCAAACTCTTGGAGACATTGGAGTAGAAAAAGAATGCTTCAATGAGACCCTCAAATCACAGGCAATAATCCCAAAATAGACAAGCGGGACTACATCAAACTAAAAAGCTTCTGCAGAGCAAAAGAAACAATAATGAGAGTGAAGAGACAATCCTCAGAGTGGAAAAATATATTTGCAAACTAACCAGAATACACATAAAACTCAAGCAGCTTACAGAAAATAAATAAATAAATAAATAAATAAATAAAATAAAATAAAGAGCAAACAAAAAGTCTAATTAAAAGATTGAGGGACCAGCAGTTAGCGTAATGGCTATTTCGCTGGACTCCCACGTAGTTGATTGCGGTTCGCATCCCGGACCCGGTGGCTTAAAACTCACGCCGGGCGCGTGTGCGTGCGTGCCCAAGATTCCGAGATGAGACTGGAGTAGAAGGGATTGTGGCGTGACCATCCCTCCTGGGGGGTGATTTCTCGCTTTCTGTCTCTCTGTCTCTCTCTGTCTGTCTGGCAAGCGCACACGCCCTATAGCAAAAAACCTCTCCAAAAAAAAAAAAAAGGATTGGAAAATGAGCTGAACAGACAACTCTCCAATGAAGACATACAAATAGCCAGAAAGCATATAAAAAATGCTTACCATTTTTTATCATAAAAAAAAATACAAATCAAAACCACAATGAGATATCACTTAACCCCAGTCCGAATGGCTAAGATTACAAAAAAAGGAATGATAAATGTTGGCGAGCCTGCAGTGAAATGAGAACCCCCCTATACCATTGGTGAGAGTCCAAATTAGTACAATCACTGTGGAGAAAAATACAGAGGTTCCTCAAAAACCTACAAATAGAACTACCATATGACCCTTTAATTCCTCTTCTGGACAGGAGGATAGAAAAAGATAGAAAAGCATAAAGTTGGAAGAACACTTGCACATCCATATGTATTGCAGTATTATTTATTTCTAATTTCTAAGTCATGAAATCAACCCAAAAGTCCAAGAACAAATGACTGGAGTGAAAAATGGTGGCATTTATACACTATGGGATACTGCTCAGTCATTAAAAGCAAATATATATATGAAGCCTTGACATTTGATATAAAGTGAGTGAATATGGAAGATTTAATGGTTTTTGTTTGTTTGTTTGTTATAGGTTTTAGCCATCGAGCATGTGTACTCACCAGAGAGAGACAATGAGAGGCAAAGTGAGAAAACACCCCCAAAGGGGGAATGGCCATGCTGCAATCTCTTCTCCTTAGTTTTCCTCTAGGGATTTTAAGCATGCATGCACATACACCACCATGATTTTCAAGCTGCAGGTTCCAGGACTCAAACCATGGTCATGTATGTGGAAGTCTAATGCCCTAACCACCATGCCACCTGCTGGCCCCAGGAAGATTTAATGTTAAGAGAAGCAAGCCAGACTTTGAAAGACAGGCACTTTATCGCCACCCCCCCACCCCAATCCCTTAATACATACTGAATGTCTGCACTCTGGCAGAAATTGAAATATTGGAGAATATAATGGCAGAGAGTGCAACTGTGAATGCTAGAGATAGTATAGGAGAGAGTGGGTAGTAGGGAATGGGAGGGAGGGGGTCAGGGAAAAAAAAGAGAAGCACTGAACAGATAAAATAAAAAAGGTATGTATTGATGATAATGTATATGTTAATATCTTTAACTTGACTAATATGCACAGTATTCAAGCTGGGAAAAACAATTTTATATACTGTAAAGATGTATAGTGATTAAAGGTAAATTTTTAGAAGGTAATAAAAATGTTTTTGTTTGCTTGTTTTGTTTTGTTTTGTTTGTTTGTTTGTTTTGTTTTTTTTAATGAACAGAAAGGAAACCTACTTACACAAGTCACAAAGGGAGGTAAGGATGGATGGAATTGTCTTAATAGGGAAAACTATTTCAAGTGGATAAGTACAGGACATCTAAAGGAAACTCTGC
The DNA here is from genome assembly GCF_000334495.1 of Tupaia belangeri chinensis. Classification (NCBI taxonomy): domain Eukaryota; kingdom Metazoa; phylum Chordata; class Mammalia; order Scandentia; family Tupaiidae; genus Tupaia; species Tupaia belangeri. The sequence goes on from NW_006203694.1 coordinate 340,980, forward strand.
TTTATGAGGAAAAAATGTGACATGAGCCATTTCTTCAGCCTCTTCAGTTCATTCTGCAGTTTCTCAGATGTTTACATGTCCTCACTCACTCACCCAAAGTGGTTTCTCTTCCTAGGGAATACAAATTGTGTGTTAAAGGTCCCTACTTCTGGTGTACATGGTCTGCTTCCCTTTTGTTTTCAGTAATCAGTAGAACCTCCTTGCAGAAACATTTTATCAAATACTTGATTTGTTTGAAGCCAAATAATCTCATAATACATTTCCATCATGGATCTCTTTTTTGGATTTTCAGGACTTTAAATGAGCTATTGGGTGCAGGTTCATATGGCATCCATAATTCCATGGAGCTCCATGACTTTGTAAGAACAGGATACCTAACGCTCCCAGGGTTTGTTGGAGGACCTAGATTTCATAGAAACAAGTCATTTTGAAAAGCTGCCCTATAAAGTTCTGTTTTTATCTGTGATACATGTGGCTTTAAGGTAAGATTTTGTTTGGTCAATGGGTTAATTGGCTAAAAACTTAAATAATTTCAAATATTAAAAACAAAAACATATCCTTTCATATATCAGATGAAGAAATTAAGGTCTGAGGGTAAACGAATTACTTGTCCTGGTGGATAAGACAGCCAGATTCCACATGGTCATCCTCATGGGGTACAGTTCTGGATCTGGCAGCTAGGGTACACACATGCCAGGCATAGAACAAAAAACTATTGAAAAGCTGCTGTGAGCACTAGATTTGGAATCAGGGATTCCACCCAATGCTATTACGTATGCTATCTTTTACTAACTGCCTAACTCTGGGAATACACTGGGTCTTGGTGTCCTCCATCCCTGTAACACAGAGCATTACAATCTGCTTTAATGTGGTCATTGTGACAGATAAAAACAATATAAAGAGCTTTTTGGAACAGTAATGATACACACATTGTTCCATTTATTTAACAGATATTTGAGCACATATCATTATTGAGTTGTCAGAAAAGCCATGCCATATTTTTTTCTGTTTCGCTATCCAACAATGCATCATGACTTTTCTAATGATCCAGTATATGCAAACAATGCACTTGGCATTTCTTCTCGGAAGAATCAAGGATTATCAAGTTTATCATGTCTAAAACAGAGCACATGGTCTTCTTTCCAAACTTTCCAAGTTGTTCTAGCTCAGTGAAGGGTACCAGCATTCCTCAAGTTGTCTAACATGCATATATAAACATAGTTCTTGATATCATCTTAATATTCCTCTTTTCTTACACTCTTATAGCCAATGTAATAACAAGCGTTGCCAATTTTTTCTTCTCATTTTCTCTCCTCTCTGACTATTTCCTGTCTTTACTACTTGTGTTATCTCCCCAACCCTCACCATAGCCATCTCTCTCCTGGACACGTTGTACTTCCCACTGATCCACGCGTAGTCACCTTCCAGTCTACCACTATCATACTTTTGGACTTCTGCCCTTCCTCAGAGTGGCCTTCCCTGACTTCACTGACTTTTCTCACAGAAGCTCCTGCTTCTTTTCATATGTACACCAATAATTTCATTATCATTTGCATAGTTAGATAATTAATGCCTGACTTTCTGACAAAACTCAAAAGTCCATGAGGGCAAAGATCCAATTTCAAACTTCACTCCCTTTATGATCTTGGATGACTGACTTTTCTACCCCAAAACTAATGGGTTTGAACCACAAAAAGCATACATATACAGATATAGAAGGGTGTTAGTCTATCTACCTACCTATCTGGTTATAGATACACACTAGATACACACACACACACACACACACACACACACACACACACACCAGGAATCAATACAATTATCTTTGGCGCCAATCTTCAGAGGCAGATTGCACAGACTTACTCATTCTACTTTCTGGGTACAACAAAGACAATGTATCGTATGATCACAAATGGATTATGCTATTCATTATTTCACTCAATGGAGATGTATGGAGTTCCTATTCTATGATAGCTACTCTGCCGGTCTCTGGACCCTACTGAGTGAAAGAACTGGGTCATTAGTTTTTCTTCACATTAGTACTAATTCCAAGTAGATTTCTTTTCTATCCCTGGTGCAGGGCCAGTCATGCTGTAGCTATACTGGGCTCTCTACCTGAATTCTCCAGATCCTTATAAGCTTCAGCCCAGGACTTGGCCATGTTGGCCAGTGTGTACTCCATGATCTGGATGTCAGTGATGGGACAGTTGCACTGTGGGAACTCCTCGGCACACTGGCATCCACACTGGCTGTTCTGGCAAATGTACTCCCCCTCGCCATTGCACATGATGTAGCTCAAGGCTGACTGGACAAACTTCTCTTGCAGATACTGAGGAAAGATGATCTGAAGACCTGTCAGAGAATAGCAAGAAGATAAAACAGAAAGGTTAAAAAAGGTGTTTCATTAACAGTTTCAAAAGGTGATACACAGGAATCTGAAGTCGCTATATTTCTGTGTATTGGAATAGAAATATTTCTGAACCTACCTATGTCCAGTCAGGGCATAGTCAGCAAGGTCCCCAGTTATATCACTTCTACCAAAACTTCTCAGGTCATAACCTTGGCCATCTCTGAACTGTACTCTTTTCTATAAGATTAAGAGTCAGGATTGTACCAGATAGGGAATGTGTCCTTTTCAATTGGGGAGAAAACCATTATTGAAGGAACATCACTATTGTTTATATGTCCTTATTTTCTTCACTTCCTTTCCTTCCCTTTCTTAAAGTACTTATGAACAGTGTTTATGAAGTGCAAATCCTGAGTTAGGCACTAAGTCTGTAAGATTAAAAAGACATGAACCTGACCCTTGGGAAATTTAAAATATAATCAACAGTAGTAGACATGGACACACATCATCATCATAACATAGCTTCATCAGTCTGTAGCAAAGACAGCCATATAGGACAATTAGACAACAGAAGATTGCAAATAAGGTTGTTTTGGTATTTAGGAAAACTTTATAGAGGATGTAGAATTTGGGTTGGTAGAAATACAGTAAGAGATCACCATACTAAAAGGAAAACAGAAAGGACATTCTAAAAATAGAGAAGTTATAATATATCTGAGAGTTCCTGATGAAAGAAATGGACTTGGATGGATGCGGATATACTTCTTCAGGGAAATGGGTTGTACAGAATATCAGAGACCAGAGTGCAAAGGTCTTTATTGTATGCTAAGAAATGTGGGCTTTATTCTATGGATCATGAGTGTACCTTGGTAGTTTTGAAGGTTAAGAGTAGTGCAATTTAAAAGGACTTTGTATCATAAAAAACTAAAGTCTTGGTGGAGAAGGACATCAGAGATCATTCATTTTTTTTTCTTCTTTACTATAAAAATAAAGAAACCATGGCTCACCAAGTTGAAGTGACTAGCCCAGGTTATCAGATGAGCACTCTAGAACACATCTTACCATCTTTTCCATTTACTTGAAAAATGAAAGCCTTAATCCGGAGAGTCCATGACAGCTAAGGATTTATCTGGCTTGAGCATCAGTTGTATGTTCAAAATGTTAGTACAGCAGGCTGTGACCTCTGACACCGGCCAGAAGCACAATTATGGGCTACGTAAGTCATGAAGGCACCTTCACGTAGGGCACTTCTTTCCATCTCATATGAGATGGAACCGTCAATACATATATGGGGTGATGGTTCTACTATCCACTGTACAAGGGAACTATATTGTTTATATTGTTACTTGGGTTTATTTATTTTTTAATTCATTCTTCAGAGATACTCCGTAATCTGCTCATCATATTATTAGGGATTTGCTGGATAAAATCACTACTTCTTTCACTTTCTACATCACAGTTATGTTTCTAGATTTTTATGTTTTCTATATATATATACAATAGTGTTTCTGTGTGTGTGTGTGTGTATAATGTGTATACGTGTGTGTGTGATGTCGTATATATGTGTATTTCCATCATTTCAATCTGCCTTCATATGGCAAATAAAGTATTTTCAGAGGGCATTGTGGACAGGAGGCTACGCCCCCGGCATGCCTTATGGTTGAATATTCGAAACTGTAGGCATTGCTATGTTTGAGTGAGGAGATCACTCAACTGTTATCTCAGACAAATTATTCAGTCTCCTTCTAAGGCTCCACTTTCTCTTCTGTAAAATGGAGATGCTTTTAGTACCTACATCAGAGGTTTATTGAGAGGACTAAATGAAAAAACCCCAGTGAATTGTTTGAAATAGTTCCTGGCACATAACAAGCAAACAAATGTTATCTATTTCTAACTTTTTTAAATCATTGATTTGTTTTGTTTTGCTTTGTTTTTGCTATAAACCATGTGCACTTGCCAGAAAGAGAGAGGAAGAGAGAGAGAGGAAAAAAACAAAAGGGAAAGTGAAAAATCACCCCAGAAGGTATGGCCACACAGCTTTCTCTTAGGGTTTTGAGCATGTACACACATGCATTCAGTGTGATTTTCAAGCTACCAGATTCAGGATTTGAATTGCACAGTCAGCCATGCAAAATCCAGCTACTTTAACCACCTTGCCACCTGCTGGTCCCAGTCATTGATTTTTTTTAAAGTTTATTTTATTTAAAGCTTATTTATTTTTAAATGAGTGCAAGGGAGATAGGGTGTGTGCCCCCAACAGAGTCTGAACACTGCAATCCATGCCTAGCTTTACCCAACCTCGAACCATGGGTATCCATGTGCCAGTGTACTCAGGAAGGCGTCCAGACATCCACTTAGAACATTCCCATGTGGGGAAGTCTCACAGAGTGTCACATTTTACTATTGTGCCATTGTCTTTACCCCATATTCCTATGTTTGATGTGAAAATGATGATGATAGCAATGATGATGACATTTCTCTGGTTAGTTTTTAAAGGTTCATAGAACCTTCAGGATTTCATAAAGGTACAATAGCTGTGGGTATTTAATCAGATGAAGAAAATAATCACCAGGCACCCTTCAAATATCTGGAGATCCTCCACAGGGAGTAGTGTTTAGAATTCTGTGGCTGTTGTGCCAGCACTGGTGATAAAGCTGTTCAACAAGGTACGTACGTCAATATGCATGGAAGGTACTCCTTATGACTGGCAGAGGTATACGACTGGACAAACGTCTGCTGCGGGAACAGAGGACTCCACATCAAGAGCAAGAGCAAGGGGTCTACATGAGAGCCTGAATGATGGCTCAGAAGAGCTATGTACAGGGTTTAAATCAGATATCAAAACATGGGCAAATCAAATTAAACTCTATTGGCCCTTCTGAAACAAGTCTATGATTCTTTCAGAGTATGCATTATTGAGACATTTTATCTGTATCACCATTTCTCTTCCAAAGCAAATTTTATTTTTAGCTGATCACAACCCCCTATAGGCAAGTGGGCCTATGGATTGGGGTTAAGTTTCTGCTGCTTAAAGGAACTCTGTAGACTGTATTCTCAGTCCTACTTTTCTAGCTTGCTCATCATTTTCTTTCTCCCTTTTGTAGGGAATAAAGTATTCTATTCTTGGTCCCAACCCAAAAGGAATTTGGGGAGAGCGTTTTTAGAAAGTTGCATCAAATCATTTCTCTGTTTGGCAAGGATACAAAAGGCATTATTACCTACCCCATTTAATGCAACTGAAAACAGATGAAGTTTGGGGCTGGGGGTTTTCTGGGAGAAGTTGAAATATAAAAGTGGTTGCTCTTTAAAAATGGAAACTCAGAACATGCCGCACTCTCTCTGAGGCAGAATCTCCTGGGCAATTTCGAAAGAGAATAATGAAGACATAGCAATTAAAAAGCACTTTTCTGCAAAATGTCATTACTGTTTAAAGTTACATAACCATTTCTACAGCAGCGGAGGTTCACACAGCAGTCACAGCCAGAGTCGTCTCCTGATGACCTGTGTCCAACAAAGAGGCCCATTGCTGACCTCCGAGATTGGCGCCGGGATCCTGCCGGCTTCAATGGGAGTCATAAATAATTTGGAGGGGGATTTGGCCTGTGGAACCACTGCTTGAAAGATATACAGCTGCCGGCTGGGGTGGAATATTCTGTCCTCACAGTTCCCAAAGACACATGCCCCCCCCCACACACACATACACACACACACACACACACACACACACAGAAATACGCACATGGAAAAGAAACCTGAGAAAATGGAAGAGAAAAGGGCCTCCATTATTGCCAAGCACATAAATTCTGCCTTACGAAACCCAAGCAGGCAATAGGTGAGAATTTCATTTGAACACCAACTCACCCACACGGAACATATGGAATATTCTTCCCCCCAATCTCATTATACTTAAAAAGAAAGAAAGAAAGAAAAAACAAACTTGTTAAACCTTAAATTGGAATGTTTCACTGTTCCACAGGGTATAGAACATCTCATCGATCCTCCTCCTCCCCAATCCTTGATGCTTGCCCTACCCCTCTCAAGCCTACCTCATGTCTCACCTTGAACACATGCATCTCACAGTATTTTTGTACTGTGTATATAGATTGCGTGTGCTGAAATAGTCCTCCTCTTCTCTGCCACATGATGGAGTATATACTTCTTTGCCTCCCTCCTTCCTCTTCTCTCCTATTAGATTTTTCTTTACTCAGAACACACCAGATACCATGCCCTTTTCTCAGTCCTTCCAGTATTTCAGTACAGCCTTTGCACTTGCCCTTCTCTGTGTTTAGAATACTCTCTTCCCAATCTCTCTGTGGTTCTCTTGACCTATAATCCAGATCTTTCTAGACTCAAGATAAAATGTCTCTTCTATTTTTTTATGGGGCTAATGACTCACTCACATTATCTTTCCGTTTTTAAGTTTATTTATTTATTTCTTCCATGAATGAGAAAGAGAGAGAGCATCTGGACAGGGTCCTGACACCAAGGTCCACCTCCAGTCTCCCACATCCCCAGATCCTGTGCAATTATATGCCCAATGTATTCAAAGAGGTTTGTGGATGCAAAGCTGGAGTTTGCCCATGTGAGTCAGACTTGCAGAACATCACTTTTTACTGCTGGACTACCATCCAGTCCCTGGGTTCAAATTATCTTTTGAATTTGTTATATGGACTGGGTTTTAGGGAGGTGTCCTCTACACACTCT